>NC_088876.1:10338747-10630850 GCF_032884065.1 Artemia franciscana
ACTTTTTACAATAATTTGTTAAAACAATGACACTTTGTCTGATGACCGAACAACAATAGTTTTGAGGTGACAGAAAATACCGATACCGATTGGTCGATAACGAAAAAGCAACAGCACTTCTTGCAATACCACTTTGGTAGTGGCCAAGAAATATGTGGCATAAGAAAAAGATGAGGCAATGACCAGGTTCCAAAAATTTAGTGAAAGAAAGTTTTATAGAGGAGCAAATGCTAGGCGGAAGAGGAAGGAGAGCATAATTCAACTTTGATTAACATATCCATTACAGCCTAATTTCTTGAACGTGATTCTGTGGATTCAATTTTCCCTGGGTGTCGTGTTTGCGTTTATCATAAGAAAAATTGGTAATTGTTTACATAACATGAAAATGATAACAGTTTTTAAAAGGAAGGATTAAAACATGTCGTTTCGACGAATGACAAAATAGAAACAATACGACTTTGTGACGACACTGCCACTTTTTCCGATGACAACAAAAAACGACAGTTTCCGCAATGACAGAAAAGAATAATGTGGCTTTGTCCGATGACCAGGAAAAACCATGAAACTCTTTGCAATTACAAAAAAAATAAAAATAAATGACATTTCATCCGGCGACAGAAAAAAAAATTGTGGCACTTTTAGCAATGCTCGAAATATCAATGACATAAAAAACGATTGCAAAATGTCATCGAACTCGCTTATATTCAATAGCTAAGATTTACGCATTGGCTTGTATTTCCTTCAGATACTCTTTCAGATACTCTTTCTTAGAAAAGGTTTTTGGCCCAAGTTCTAAAGTCACTTAATTTATTAGCAAATCTTTGACATTTGCCATCTCTTTCATCTTTCTTATATAAGGTAATAACGTTCATCTTTTGTTTCTTAGATTCAGAGACAACAAAATTATTACTCTAATCAAATCTAGCCCTAAGGGGAACAGAAAACAGAGTGGTTAAACAAAATGCATCAAATTTCCTGACATTATATGAATGTACGAAGGGACTGAACGAGACCCTTGCGTCTAATTTCCTGACCTTATTTAATATTGACTTATTGTAGCTTCAAAGAAAGAGCACAATCAAGGCATAATAAATAGTTTTGAAAGATTTTTTACTTTTGTTTAAAACCCTCAGGACAAATTCCAGATTGCAAGATGAATTGAAATAAACTAATCTCGCAAAAAATAAATCGTACTTTCTTTTAAGAGTGAGTTGAACATAAAATCGGCAAAAAAAGACAAACAAAGGTGGGTTATATTGAAAACATAAGGAAGTTTTAGCAGAAATCACAAATTTTGAGAATTGCAGAGAAAGTAGAAATCGAAATCTCTTTGTTCCTTGTTTTGTCTTAGAGTTTTAGAATTTACTCATTGATGGAGGGTTAAGTATTTGTAAATTCTATATGTATTGTTCTATTAATGATTTTTATGAGTCAAAATGCTTCTACTAGCTTTATCCCGGTTTGGCTAATAAAGTACATTCTATTTTTCAAAAGGTCACGAACAAAATAGAATTTGAGAAGCAGGAAATTAACTCTTTGGGGCCTTAAGCAACAGTTCTAACATGCAATCAATCCAAGGACCAATTTAATCAATAAGTCAATTTAGAATAATTTAAAACTTCAAAAAATCAGGCATCACTTTCTTTGAGTAATTTTACCGTTTTTCATGGAACATTCTCTGCCTCTGAGGACAATCTCTCTAATCTGAAAACATTACAACAGATATAAAGTCACCAAGTTTCATCTCTCATTGTGGAGTAAAACATTATTCATCTTCAAACTCGACATTAGTACTCATGATTTTTTTTATTATTATTTTTGGGAAGTTCTCCATTGCTGAGGGCAAACTCTCAAGGCGACTATTTTACACAGCTTAAATCGTATAAAAAAACAATGAATTTCTTCTTTGTATGTGACGTCAAGGATTAACATTGACTTGAATTCCGAACTCTCGTATTCAACATATTTCTGCTAGTTTTGCAGTATTTTTGCAAATAAAGTGTATTCTATTCTGTCCTACTAACTATTACGAACGTAAAAGCACGTCAGAAGCAAAAGAATTAATCCCAAAATAACAAATCCAGATTGTAATCCAACCATAAAACTAAATTCTCTGCCGATGAAGACAATCTTTCAAATAATGAAAACAAACTGATCAAACCATCAATGGTCACAAACTTAAAGTAAAGAGTAACTCATGCTAATAGTAGCCTAAACTCTAAAACATGGAATTTTTTTTAAAAATATATGCAGCAAAAGAATTGAAATTTTAAGGTGATTCCAGATATGCAAATTCATTTATTTTAAGATTACCGTTAAAGTTATAAGCCTAAAACAGTTTTCCTAATTATAGGAAAAGCGAAAAAACGCGCTCAAGATGGAGAGTGATCTTGATGAAAATTACACCATCTAATTTGGCATATTAGAAAATCTCATTAAAGAGATTTCAATCTCCTATCTAACAAAGCGAGATATAGCAAATCTTAAATGTCGCTTTTTTTACTTTTGAATCTATGAAAGACAATTACCCATACTTGTACATTAGCTCTTTAACTCTAGAACAACTGCCAAAATCTTTCATCTCAGAAAACCTTGCCTACCCTCCCTTTTTACTTGACTCGGACCAAAAGCCCGACATATTGTGCACAGAAATGAATCAGCTCATAAACCCTGAACTACACAATAGATGGTACCTCGTTTCATAAAATTAAAAGTTTACTGATCCTAAATTCTAATTATTTATTTTTCTAAATGTCAACTTCGGTACTATTTTTTTTTCTTTAGGCTTTGCTGTCATTTCGATCCCTATTGGGACGCAAAATGAAAAAAAAAGAACAGAATCTGAGAAAACGATAGACAGAACTAATAAAAAACATAATACTAGATAGCGGACTGAGGTATTTACTGAAGGCACTCTCTACGAAATCCCGTGTAAAACCGTTAGAACAAAAAAAGTTGAATGCCCAAGGACATGTACGCTCGGTCATTGAACTTCCATAGATACCTTAAAGCCACTATCAACAAAAAAAGTGAAAATTCCTTTTTTTCCATTGAAGATAGCAGCACATGTGCATTGTTTTTTTCATTCCAAGGGGGCATCATCTGAAACCAATCAATAGGCGTACATTATTGAAAGGGGGTTCTTTAGAACCAAAATTTAAAGACCTAGTGCACTTTTTAAGTGATAAGAGACAATACCACAGTAAATTGATAATTTCTGGCCTTTTATAAAAAAAAAAACAACAAAAAAACAAAAAAATAACATGAATGTTGGCCTGATTGAGGTGTTGAATTATTATCGACCAAAAGATCTTAAAGCTAATGGAAGACATTTATACAGCGTCCTCGTCTCAGGGCTCATACTGGCACGGGTACACAACCAGTCCCTAAATTTACATATGTTCAATATATATTATAATTTTATACAGGCCTATATATATATATATATATATATATATATATATATATATATATATATATATATATATATATATATATATATATTATTCATAGTTATAATTTTAAAAATAACGAAATGAATTACAACCGCGCTGGGATAACCTCCCCTGCCTTTTCTATCCTGTCTTTTTTCTCATTTAGCTTCTTTTCTGAAGATGTGTGTTTCATTAGGCGCTGTTTTCATTTATTTATATAGTAGAGTCGGTCGGACTCCAGCATAAAAAAAGAATTACATGATATGTGCTCTCTGATGAGGACCAGAGAAAAAATATTTCGTTCCTTCTCTCCCGGCACAAAAAGAGTTTTCTTATCCCATTCCCTCACTCTGCAAAAAACACACTTCTGGAAAGTTTCAAGTAGATCCCACAGCCGTGATCCGTGAGACAAAACAGGATAGACTTACAAAAATTATGAATAAAGCTCAACACAACTTTAATAAAACCTACAGATTGTACATACTCACCGGGTATTGGGTGTACCGGGTATACCGAGTGAGTATTGTAAATACTCACCGGGCTTTAGGTTTCAGACACCCGTTGGGTCAGGGCAAACGGTTGCTTTCAGGGCTGAGAGTTCGGATCATTAGCCAATTATGAAGGTAAATTATTCTGGCATACCGCTCTCTGCTTATCGTTGGCTAGGGTTACGATTTTGATTCAATTATGGTGTATTAATAAATACTTCATGTTCATGTTCATGACAATCACGCTAAGCTAATCTAACCTTAATACTTATTACTTAAGCTAATTACTTAAGCTAATCTAACCTAATACTAAACACTTAGAGCCATAAAAAAGAGATAAAAAAAAAAAAAAAATAACACAATTCTCGTAAATTGCAGGTCAGCTTTCACCAGTGTTACTATTGACCATTCTTCACAGAAGAGGGCAAAGTTCTAAGCAGCCAAGGGAAAAAGGTTAATGAAAAAAGGTTAAAGTCAAGTTAAACTGGAACAACTTTTGTACTTCTCTAAAAATGCTATGGCTAGCATACACTACAACAAATACTACTACTACTAATAACTCATCGCAGCACCAAGCCACCTGCGGCCAACACAGCTACGCACGCTTCTCCTCCAACTCAATCTATTCAGGCACCCCTCTTTACACCCTCCCAGGAAGTTTCCATTTCAACGGTAAACAAAAATATCAAAGAATTGAGGTCCAACATTAATAATGATAATCTTTTCGTAGCTAAAGACAAACTTTATATAGCTGAGGTCAAAACACTTTAGGGTGATTTTCAACTGTTTTTATGGAATATTCTAAGCAGCAAAAACCAAAAAATTGTCTCATTCTACCCTCATGTTACAGTTCAAACAACTTTTTTACTTCACTAACCATTTAAAGCCATTAAAAGTTTAAAAAATTGTAAATATCAATAAATTTTGGGGTCAGCATTTGCAATTATTTTTATTTACTATTATCCGTAGGCGAGGGCGAAATGTTAATAAGCTTTTTATTCTTTTTTTATGGTAAACTTGTAGATGTAGAATGTTATAAACCAAGGGTGAGTATTCGCAAGTGTTTTTATTTACTTTTATTTGTAGCATAGGGTAAAACTCTTCATAAGCCAATTAAAATGTTTCTATGAAAATTTTTGGGAAGCTAAGTGTAAAACATTTACTCAATTTGCACGATGATTTTAAAGTTAATAGAACCTTTATTTCTTGATAAGCTTCCAAAGCCATCATAAGTATATAAAAAAAGATTGGACCATAAGAATAAGTAAAACGTTATGTATATGTGTGTTTTGACGACAAAAACGAATATTTGGCTTGTCCGCTGCTTTGATCAGTTAATTATATTTTATTTTATTTTGACTAGTCAGTTATTGTTTACTATAACTTAAGCCGTCCTGGCCTAGTGGGTTGGTGCGCCGGATTCAGGACCCCTTGTCTGAGAGGACGCGGGTTCGAATCCCAGTGTACCCAATTCTTCAGTTTGGGACGGGGGTCAGTGGCGTGACTCTGTAAGCTTAGCCAGAGTCGACCCAGCTCTAAATGGGTACCTGGAGAAATCTGGGGAAGGTAAACAGGAAGGGTATCCGAAAGCAAAGGATGGCTGGTCCCCAACCCCCCATTGCACTTCGCTGAAGTGCCAAGAAACGGAGATCAGCACCGCCGATACGGACTGTAAAATCTAATGCCGTATCCTTTACGCTTTTTTTTATTGTTTACTGATTTTAAGTGGATGATCAGAATTATTTTAAATCATTTCATAAGTGTTGACTATATATATGTTTTGACGACTAAACGAATATTCGGCTTCTCCGCTGCCAGTTTTTTAAATAAATTGAATCCAATTGAATATATATTTGCTATTATCCGTAGCTGCAAGCAAAACTCTTTAAAAGCCTATTCAACTGTTTTTATGTAAAATTTTAAGCAGCTGTGGGAATAAAAGTCACTCAATTTATATAACATGTTTTATTGGAATAACTTTTACATTCCGCTAGACATTCAAAGCAACAATAAGCATTGAATAAAAAATTAAAATAATATATAAGGTCAAAGAATTGCGATTCAGTCTTTACAAGTTTTATTATTAACTATTCTCCGTAGTTGAGGGAAAACCCTACGTAGATAAAGGCGTCACTATTTATAATCATTTTCTATGGCTTTTATGAAAAATTCTAAGTAGCTAATGACAAGAACGTTACTCAGCTTTTGAAACAATGCCAATATACAATTCTCATGCTTCACTGCGCGTTCAAAACAATCATAAACGCGTATTAAAATGTCTATAAATTGTGGGTAACTATTTACCAAGTCTTTAACTGAATATTTACTATTTTATACCATATCCTGTTTTATAACATTTCTTATTAATTTAGTTTATTTGCTATTATCCGCAGCTGAGGGTGAAACTGTTTATAGATACTTTCTACCGCTTTTGTTGAACAAACGCAGCCAATGGCAAAAAAAAAAATACTCGAGTGCCACAGGTATATTAAATTGATACAACGTCTGTGCTTTGCTAAACATTCAAATCCGCCGTAAGAATAATAAACGAAATGCCAGAAATAACATTTGAAAGGTCGAGAATTGATGATATTGAGTCGTCAATAATATTCCAAATGCATTATTTTTTCACTATCCCAAATGTTTGGGAATTATTTCTTTTATTAACTGTTCTTCTGAGCTGAAGGAAAACTCTCAAGCTGATAAGGCTAAAAACTGACATAAGCTATTTGTATATTAAAAAGCCGACATTTAAAAACCATCATATTCCGCCGTTCGATAAACTAAGCGTATGTAGATAATTTTTATGTTTCGTTCTACTATAGAATATGGTCTTTGACTATAGGCAAACTGCCACTTTGATTTAGTTAAACACACTGGTGTTAATTCACAAAAAAACTTAGGCAGAGAGGCAAAAGTGTAACCTAGTTAAAGAGCAAAAAGTGTAATCCCAGATTTTAGGAGCGAATATTTTCTTCAAAGAAAATCCAAAAAAAACTGTTTTTGAATAAAAATACTTAAAAAAGGGTATTTTTCACAATCCAGGGGAGGTGAACAGTTAAACGGAAAAAAACGTATCCAGGATTTTTTCGGGGGGGGGGATGTTTTTTTCTTGAACAAAAGTATAGTGGGGAAAATGTCCAGGGTTTTAGGATGTTTAATTATATACATAAATATGCATAGCGCTCTTAAGTTAGAATTTCTAAAAATCGCTTCTAAAGTAGTATTTAATGTTGTAGGCTGTGGCAAAAAATATATCCCTTTTTTGGTATTAATCCCTATTTTTAGGGGATCTTCAACTGGTTCTGAAAGGGTCAAATGTAGAAAATCAACATGTCAGGCGTCAGTGTATATATATATATATACACGCTTTTTTCTGTTTACTATCTAGGAATATTCCTGACTGCAGAATAACCCTCTCCCTCCATTTCAAAACAACTGCACGCCATATATAGTCTAATCCTGTTAACAAGTTAAGTAATATAGCGCAAATAATAATAAATTCAGTCAAGCATGTAGGCAATGATCAAATACAAACTTTCAATATTAGAAGCTGAAAACAGCCGTTGTTGATGGAATAAAGCAAATTTACTCAGCTTGAAATTGGCTAGCAAATATAAACTAAATATCATTAGAACGGAGTACGTAGCTTCATGAATGTTGAATTTAAATGAAATGTTTACAAGAGGAATAGATCTCTTAAAAGAGAAATATGTTTTGTGAATTTACCGAAAATCCTTCAATTAAATAATAAAGACACAATATTTTTGAACAAAAATATTTTCTATGTTATTTAAAGGAACTTATTTAGTCCGAAAGTACCTATTTGTAGGCAATATTGATGCACCAAGCCAATGCCAAAACTTGAAAAATAAATCAAGATTTTAATGAAAACCCTAATGGATTTTTTTTTTGCATACAAACCAATGGTACGCGAAGCACAAGCACCAATACCCTGATTTTCTGCCTTCGGCCGGGAGTGCTATCGTGGTTATAGACAAACCATCCAATGCTTCCAGAGCTTTCCCCCAGATTCTTCCAGGTACCCATTTCGAGATGGATTGACTCTGGTTAAGCTTACAGAATCAAATATCTGACCCCCGTCTAAAACCAAATAATCAGGAACACTACTCCAATACCCGCCTCGAAGGACATAACAGAAATAAATAGCAGAAGTAAAAACTACTTGAAACAGAAGGACTGACATATACTGCCATTCGTGCTAATTCATTGACATAGATACATTACCACACATCCATCGTCTTAGCCATTCTTATGGATCACTCAAGAACCTGACTCCAAATTAACCTAAGGAGCAGTCCAGTGCACAAAAAAAGGAAAAAAATGGGTCATGGTCCAAAATAACAACTTACATGACTTATTAGTGTTTTTTTTTATTATTCAATCCATTTTCACCGATGAACCTATCAAATAATAGTAGAGTCGCCTAATAACCTACACCATAAATCATCAAATATCAGTTTTAGAAATATCAAAATATACAACCAATTCATAAAAACATAAATGCTTAATTGAAAAGCTTAGAATTAAGAGTTTTCACAATAATAACGCCAGAATTGTAAAATCCTAAAGTACAACAATGGGTCATTAAAAACTTACAACTTCTACTAAACCCCGATCATAAGGAACCATTCACAAGATAATTAGTTTACAAAATCATGTCTGCTTTTGTTCATCAAATTCTTGCTAAATTTCATGGAAATGTGAGAACTATGCATAGTAGACATGATGGAGAGTAATATGGTTCGTTTACCTTCTTACTAAGGTTTACTCGAGATGGGTCAAAATATTATCTTTTGACCCAGTTTCGAATTAGGTTAGAAATGGCTCTAGCAGATTTTAATTATTATTAAGTCATTTAAAATGACCCAAATCCCCTCTTTTAATTCCTTTCCTATGATTTTTTTTTCTTTTTTTGCAGCGTAAGCTACAAGCTTTCTTAAGTACTACTCATTGTTGCAGGAATTACGAATTAATACTTCCATTCAGAATCACTTACCACATCCGTTGGAAGCCGCAAGGATAGGACGTAAAAAAACACTTCTAGGATATGTTTCAATCACTATCGCTTTCAGAGTGGAACTACTTAGCAAAGAAAAATCACATAGAATCGGGATGTAATCTTAACATAGCGGAAGTTTATGAGAAGCCTTCACCAAATAAGGTTTTGTTTCGAGAAAATAAAAAATCACTAAAGAGAGAATAATGTTTTTGTTTGCATTCAGAAATATTTTCATATTCAAAGGACAAGCTACTTTCATTCTTAAGGTTATAACATTTAATTAATCCTGCTAATACAAGAGATTAAATGAGCCATTGCCAAAATGGCTGTTGAAGACGTGGGTGACAGATGAATAAATTAGCTGTCGACAAGCCAAACTGTATAATAATCTTTTTAAGGATCTCTGTATTAAATTACTTGATTTCACTGTTTCCTTGTTATAAAGATTTTGATAAACTTGAATTTAGAGGCAGAAGAACATATACAGGCGCCAAATTGAATTATGTAAATCATTCTTCATACGTCTTTTCTTTATGGGCAAAATCCACCTAATATGTGACATTTCTCCACGGTGGCACCACTTCAATCTCAATGGAAATAAGACAAGGTTCAACCGTTTTGCTCACGGAAATGATAAAATACATTTTCACAGCTTTGTAGCTAAGATGGACTAATATTCCAAAAACATAAATCGAAGAAAAAAAAAAACAAAGCGTGGAGGGTACATCCGAAAATGCATTTAAATGGTAGAGTCAACAGATTTAAGACAAACGGTACGAAAGCAGTTAGCAAATTTTAACAAATTTTATCACCTATATTTTATATCAGAACATTTGACTGACTCTCTTTAGCCCTCCCCCTCCCCATCCTTATTAGGTAATATTTTAAGAGTTGCTAGGGCTAGGTTAGGTTAGTCTACAGATTGTAGGCTAGTAAAAAAACGTACTAATTGCGCTCTTTCCGGCAAAAGAGGTTCTTTTACCTTCAGCCCAGTGCAAAGCGAAAGTGGAAAAAAACATGAAAGGGATAAGTGCACTGAATTGTTTACGCATGTAGTATGTAAAAATTCACCTCTATCTAGATTCCTATTTTCTTTCGAATTATCATTTATATTAGAACTCGTATAAGTGCTTGCATAAAAAAAATCTTTGTTACTAAATTAATTATTTTGAAGAACACGCATTGGCAGAGGAAAGCATTAGAGCGCGTTACTGCATGAATACATTTTTACTCAGGGTGTGAATATATCTATGTCCATATACGTAATACTCAATACTTAAAAAAACAGGAATACTGATGAAATAATTGCAGCTCATGATGTAATCCTCAAGAGGGTTTGGAGCCAGCACAATACTTTATTTAGCAAACTTAAATTTTGTGGATAGGTTGGTTAACGTCTAGGTAATGGGAGTAACCAACAGTATCATCCAGAAATAATTTCTTTAATTCCACTAACGAGATATGTAAGACTAAACTTCACTAATACGTACAGGGAGACTCTACTTAATAAGTAAAAAAAGAATAAAAACTTACCTCAGGATCGGAATGAAGACGCCTTTGTCGTTGAAGACTTGCCTTTGAACTGCACACAGGAACATCATTTACCCTAAGCTGATCTTCGTAGCTTAAAGACAGTGGTGATCTCTGATCATTTTCCCGAGTGTAAAATTTATCAGGACAAGTCGAAGATTCAAGCACGCCTAGCGCAGAAGGAACAGAGATTGAGCTATTAATGGATGACGACCCGAGTCTCCTAATCGAACTGGGAGACCCAACCTTTCTTGGGGCAAAGTTCTCACTCTCTACCTTTAGAACATCGCTCTTTATAAAGGTATTTTGGTTTTCTACGATGGAAGGTGTTGGTCCAAATACGTTACTATGGACAGGAATATCACAAAATGAAGTTCCATTTTTCTGCTTGTTGCTTTCTATAATAACTTGCGTATCCTTACGAATTTCCGGCGGCGAAATGGGAGAACTGATATTCATTTCTGTCGGTTCATTACCAACATTTTGACTATCTTTAAATTCGTTTTCAGCAGGGTTGTCAACAGTAGAGCTAAATACAGAATAAAAGCTAGAAAAAGAATGGTGGCCCTCACCTTCACTAGAATTTTCTTCATTGGTTACAGAAGCAAAAGGAGAAGTCAAGGAACCACCGACATTTTTGCTTTTCTCTACAAAACAATCACTGTCTAAGTGAGAAGCCTTTGGTGTGATAGAACCACTCAAATCCTCTATCATAATGTTTTTGTGAAGACTGTTCAATGACAAGCGCAATGGTATTTGATCTTGCGGTTGCATCTGACTAAAATTTGGAATTATTTCTTGGAATTTTTCTGAAAGTTTGTTCAATTTCTCTCCATCTTCTAATCCAACAAAACTTGCTTCATAATCACTTGCATCGATTGAAAACGAAGAGATGGTCTCAATTGATGAAGAGCTATCATCTCTATCTGCCGTTTTAGTTGAATCACAAGGAAATGAGAGAGTATGGTCTACAGGTGAAATCCTATCAACTTTTTTATTCAATTTAAGGAACTCAATTGAAGGCCCGTCCTTAAATCTTTTCATTACGTTTAGATCATTTTGCGTTTCCTTTTCAAGATCACTGCACTGACTTTCAACCACTTCAGAATCACGGATCGGTGACACGAAACCTGTGCGGCCTGATTTTCGCAGTATGACACTGTCATTATCGGAACTAAATTTTGAAGTGTTGTTGAAGCAATCTTCATCTTGGCTAGAAGCAATTCCGGAGCGAGAGCCATGACGACTTTTAGGCTTTGGAGTTGATGTTGAAGAGAAGCGACGTAAATTACCATTGATATCTTGAAAGCGACTGAAAGCCAACGGCGCATCCTAAAAAAGAAAGCAAGGGGAATTAAATAACATGGTATTGAATTTGTTACCAGTATACTGCACTTTTTATCTACACTCTTACCAACGTCCTTTGTATACAAAGAACGCAATGATCAAAATAAAAGTACTAATGAATCGTGGACACAAGTCTAACTAGCTTGGGAGGTTAAGTCCATAGATTATAGAAAAGAGTCATTTTACACGATTTAGGGTATTGTAGGGACACCTATCTACAATAATTGACTCTTTTTATCCTGTTTTGAGTGCAGGAATTTTGAATGATGCAAGTGTTTTGCCGGTTATATTGCGGGGTTTGCTTATACTGACCGAGCATCCAACGAAGATCTCCACAAACTCCTCAGCTCCTCATGCACTATCATGAACCAAATCACAAATCAGCAACTCCGGTGGCGTGGTCACAACCGACGAATGTCATTAAGTAAACTACCAAAAATCACCTTAGAAGGATGAGTACATGGCACGCGGTCTCGAGTCCGATCTTGCATTAGATAGTTGGACAACACTAATGGTCAGAAACCTCCGTAATTCCTCCGTTTAGCGCCAGATAGAGTCAAATATCATGATCATATCAATAACACAGAGAGAAGAGAAGAGGTCCCAATACAACCAGAGGGGTTGGATGGGTTTTAAGTCAAGTAAGTCAGGTTTATCCTATGCAAGCATTTTAGGTGAAGATAATGTGTTTCACACAACTGCAGTGTTAGTTATTTATGCATGAATCGTGTAGAAATGGTAAGTAGGACAAACTAAAGTCTCACGAGCATAAGTAGAGCAAAGAATACTTCCAGTCACTGTCAACAAGTCTTTTAATGATTTCTTAGTGGGGGCTGCATAATGTCTTGCATGTATGTAAAATAAATAAACAAAATTATATTTTTTTTATATTACAGTTAATTTATTAAAAATTACAAAAAACGACCATACACAAAACGGATACAGTAGGGCCTCTTCATGAAAATTTGGGGGGGGGATTGTATTTTTCATAAATCTAGGGGGGATTTATTTTTATTTTTCAATGAAATGCTAAAAAGGATCGAAAAATGTATCTTTTGAACGAACTCTAGGGATGGGGAGAAAATGACTCTGACCCCCCCCCCCCCTTGCCCTAATTAGGCATCACTGAAAGTTTAAATTCGAACGAATAATTAGCATTGCAAATTTTCTTACTGTAGTGTAGCGAGCCTATGGCGGAAACATTTTCCAGAATTTTGGTGTTTACTTTGTGTTTGAATACCCTGAACGTGTTTCAGTGAACTTAGCCAACTTGGATTTAAAAATATTACCGTGTATTGATTGTCTAAGATATTTTTGTCCCTTTTTACTATTAGCGTCTCTTTTTGTTAAATTTTTGGGAGTGTCCTAACAATTTAGACTGCAAAAATAAAAACTGCTGACTTGAACAATTTGGCTTTTCAAAAACTCATTACAGCAATTATTACTAAGTCTTAAATAAGAAACCAACACAGTAAAATATGACGTCACAGCCAATACTAGCATTATGTTACGTCGAAATAAAAAAAAAACGCGGTTTTTCTTCTTTTTTGTATTTTTCGTGTTGTTTATGTGCCGTTCAGATAGTTTCTACGCTCCTCAAAAGTGTCTGGTCTATAAGAAAAATCATCAATGTCTCTAATTACACCTATTCTACATTGTACAGATGGGACTACTTTTCAAATAGAATTATCTGGATTTTTCATTTTCATTCTCTTGGGATTTCCATTCCTCCTGGACTCGCCCCACTCGATTCATAATAACGTCAGATTACAATTTTGTCTCCACTTTTATATTTTATAGAAGAATCTTAAATCTAGCCGCAAGTTGCTCAATGTCGTGCAAAATACTGGTAAATAAAAGGAAGTGAAGATATTTTTTCAATATTCCATTTGGCCAGTCTGTAGGGAGCTCAAGAAAAATGTTTCAGAACTAATTCCATTGAGAAAACGGGGTTGATGACCAGATATTTTATCGAACAGTTCGTAACGAAGGTAAAGAACTGTAGTAAGGAGCGAACCGGCTCAATAGTAACCGAAACTCTATAAAATGGAATTTTGATACCAATAGTTACATCAAAAGAATCGCATTTAATGCTGATTTTAAATATATAAGTTTCATCAAGATTAGTCTTAGCCATCAAAAGTTACGAGCCTGCGAAAATTTGCCTCATTTTAAATAATAGGGGGAAACACCCCCTAAAAGTCACACAATCTTAACAAAAATCCCACCATCAAATTCAGTGTATCAGAGATCCTTATTGTAGAAGTTTCAAGCTCCCATCTACAAAAATGTAGAATTTCACATTTTTTGCCAGAAGACAGATCACGAATGCGTGTTTATTTGTTTATTTTTTGTTTGCTGTTTTTTTCTCACCAAGGGTGATCGTAGCGACTCAGTGGTCCTAGAATGTCGCGAGAGGACTCATTCTAACGGAAATTAAAAGTTCTAGTGCCTTTTTTAAGTGACCAAAAAAATTGGAGGGCACCTAGGCCCCCTCCCACGCTCATATTTCCCTAAGTCACCGGATCAAAATTCTGAGAGAGCCATTTTATTCACCATAGTCGAATAACCTAATAACTATGTGTTTGGGGACGACTTACTCCCCCGCAGTTCCCGTGGGAGGGGCTGCAAGTTACAAACTTTGACCTGTGTTAACATATAGTAATGGTTACCGGGAAGTGTACACACGTTTTCAGGTTTTTTTTTTTGTTTAGAGGGGGGAGTTGAGTAGGGGGGGGGGGGTTACGGGGGATGATATTTCCATGCAGGAACTTCTCATGGGGGAAGAGAATTTCATTGAAGGGGGCGCAGGATTTTCTAGTATTATTTGAAAAAACAATGAAAAAACAAATATGAAAAGTTTTTTCTACTAAAAGTAAGGAGCAGCAATAAAACTTAAAACGGACAAAAATTATTACGCATACGAGGGGTTTACCTCCTCGTAATACCTCACTCTTTACGCTAAAGCATTTTTAGTAATTTCAACTATTTATTCTACGGCCTGGGCCTTTGTGATTCAGAGGTCATTCCTAAGGAATTGGGACAAAATTTAAGCTTTAGTGCAAAGAGCAAGGTATCAATGAGGGGTGAACCCCTTCATAAACGCAATAAGAACATACGAATATAGAAGTTCGTTACGTAGGTTAATTCGTAAGTTACGTATATTTTTTACTAATGAAAACGTTTGTAAAAAATTACTCCAGAAATTAAATAAAAAAGGCAAGTTTTTTAAATGAAAGTAAGGAGCAACATTAAAACTCAAAACGAACAGAAATTACTCCGTATATGAAAGGGGCTTTTCCTCCTCAGCTCCCCGCTCTTTACGCTAAAGTTTTTTACTGTTTTAAAAAGTGGAGTTAAGAGAAAGAGTCAAACTTTAGCGTAAAGAGTGAGGCGTTGAGGAGGAAAAGCCCCTTTCATATACGGAGTAATTCCTGTTCTTATTAAGTTTTAATAAGTTTCCTTTTAAGGAAAAGGAAACTTATTTTCCTTTTAAAAGTTTCCTTTTAAATATTAAAATCCACAACAGAGACCCTTTTTTCACTTCAAAATATTCTTCCTGTTCGGCAAAGTATCCAATTTTTAAGTGTTATGTTTAAGATTAAGCTTGAACGAGAAAAGCTCCCCAGATATTTTGCATCGACGGGTCTTATTTCTTCTCCTTCATCTTCATAAGTTGAAACCCGTGGTAAATATAATCTGCGGACTCCTAAGGTAGTTACAGAGAGGTCGCGTTTTTGCCTGAGGTATTTGATTCCTCTACATTGGGAAAGATTGAAAAATGAGATTGATTTTAATGTAAGCATAGATGCTATAAGACGGAAGTTGAAAAGAGTTCTGATTGAAAGTTATAAATCTAAATAATATAAAAAAATGTTTTTTTTTTAAGGATGTTTATTATTTTTTTAAGTTTTGGGTTGGTCTCCGGGGTTCGCCCATGAGGCATTCAGATGTCTTATGACTCACTTGGTTTTAAGTTGTAAATTTAATTGTGTCTCAAAATGGTGCGCGGAGGATGGAAGTGGTATCGTACGGCACGGGATTTGTATTTTATTTATTTCTGCCAAGATTGGTTAAGAGAACTATTTATTTTTAATTTTTGTGCATATTTAGTGTTGCTTAAAGGTAGCTTAATTGCATTCGAGCTATACTCTCAGCCTTGAGTTACCTAATATTTTGTATATATTGGTTATATTAAAAGAACCTTTAACCTTGAACCTAATGTTGCTCCTTACTTTCATTAAAAAAAAAAAAACTTGTTTTTTTATTTAATATCTAAATAGAAACATATCTTCGACGCATCCTTACATATGAACATGCTTGCTACTTCTTACTTGGTAAACCAAGCCACGCTTTAAAAACAGCACATTCAAAGCAGCTATACCAACTGTTAACCTAAACAGAGAGACATAATGTAAAACCAAGTAAGTATGACCACCACCTTGAAAGTTGTTCCCAGATTTATTTCTTTTTGCAAAGAAAAACGATATTTCTTTTTTTAATTTTACCCGCATGGTAAAAAAGCCTTGCATAATTTCATCTTGGCTTTGCAAGATTCCAACTCGTTTTCGGAAAAGTAAGACAATTTGATTCATTAAAAACTTTGACACTTCGCACTTGGGTTTCTAGGAATTTAGCATAGAGAGGTAAAAGATGTTATTCTAGTTTCCTTCAGCAACTTTAGATTTCCACTCAAAAAGAGGGAAAGAAAGAGGTTGACTTCTTTATTCTGTTAGCACCAGATTCCCGGAGATTCGGGCTCCATCAGCATTAGTGACAAAGTAAACATTTCCCCAGGTTAATTTTTTGGATTTTGAAAGGCAAAACAAACATGAGTTATATTTCATAATTATGCATCGAATTATACACGCTACATCTATAGTGACTACATTTTAGTAATAGCTTTCTAGAAATTATACGCTTTAAAGTATGATAAAAGAGCTCATAAAAATATGTGAGGCGTTGGTAGGATTGCCTAAAGATAAGGGTAAAAACTTAAAATTTACTAATACTAAAACTAGCAAAAAATTAATAAATAAATAAAAACTGATTTAATTTTTTCAATGAGCGGTTCGATAAGTTTATTTGAAGATAATTGAATTAGTTGTTTATAAAGGAGCCCAAACCAACAGAAATTAAATAAACATTTATAGCAAAAAAACATACAACAGAAAACTAATACAATTCTACTGCTGATGATGAACACTGTATATTTGTTCGAAATATCCAGTTAAAAATTTTCCTATAGCTATTCACTGTCAATAAAAAGGTTTCATCCCTATTTTGAACTGTTTTACTTAAAACTAATATAAATGAATAAATAAATCTTAAAGGGAGTAATGCTTGAATTGAATATTTAAAACAAGCTTCAAACGAAAAAAAATATTTTTGCTATTGAAGTTTAACTGAAACCCTAAACGAAGAGAAATTAAATAAAAAATCGACGCAAACAAACATAGAATAGATACTAATATAAATGAATAAATAAATCTTAAAACGAGTGAAGCTTGAAACTGGATATGCAAATCAAGCTTGAAACGAACAAAAATCACTACAAACAAGAGTTTTGGTAATGCCTCCTTTCAATGTAAAAGTCTAAAACCTACTGCGTCATTGGCGCTTTACTGAAAACTATATGTGTCTTGAACAATCTTGGAAAGTACAAATAAAATCAAACTGAATATTTGATATATTACGATATTAATATTTGAAAGATCCTCAGTTCAAGATTTTATTTCACTGCAATGTTTACTTTCATTTTCAATGCTGTATTAACTGGAAAAGAGAATATTTGTAATATAATTCGTTTTCAGTGAAGCGCCAATGACACAGTAGGCTTTAGGTTTTTACAGTTAAGGAGGGGGGGCAGTATCTAAACTCTTGTTTGTAGTGAAACTGTACTCGTCTTGAACAATCTTTGAAAGAAATAACAAATTGAACTTAATATTTCATGTATAATGATATTAATTGCTGAAAGCTCATCAGTTCAAAATTTTACTGTAATTTTAATGTTTATTTTTAATATTAAGTACAAAAGACGATATTTGTGATATAACTCGTTTTCAGTAAAGCGCCAATGACGCAGTAGGTTTTAGACTTTAACAGTGAGAGAAGGAGGCAATACCAAATCTCTTGTTTGTAGTGATTTTTGTTCGTTTCAAGCTTGATACATATTCAATTTAAGTTTCGCTTGCTTTAAGATTTATTTATTAATTTATATTAGAATCTATTGTATGTTTGTTTGCATTATTGTTTATTTAATTTCTGTTCGTTTTTGGTTTCATTTATACTCCAATAGCAAAATATTTTTTCTTTTTCGTTTAAAGCTTGATTTTCATATTCAATTCAAGCATTACTCTCTATAAGGTTTGTTTATTCATTTATTTATTCGTTTTGAGTTTGAATTTTAAGAGGTATATGTATCTGCTGATCTCAATTTTAATATGGTCTTTACTTTTCTTTCAAAAACTTCTTTCTCGGAAAGTATTTTTTTAATTAATTTTCATTCATTTTTTATTGCAAAAAATTTCAAGTTTTTAAAAAATTCCTATTTCAAAATCAATTTTTTTTTTCAATATCAAACGTTCATCGAAGTAGCAAAAGTAGTATCAAAGTAATAAAATCAAACAAAGTAAAAAAAAGCATCAAAGTAAACAAGGTAACAAAGTATCAATAAGCAACTTGCATAACTTACAGTCCTTGCACCGTAAATCGAGGTTGCCACGCAAATCACTAAATCTAAGTATTAAAGTAAACAACGCCTACCTCCCGACCCTGGGGGTTTTCGCCGACACCAAAGTTTTGGTTATCTGGTCTTTTAACTATTTTAACAAAATGAGTATCTCAAAATTTTTATCTGATGCATCTGGGGGAAAGGGCTTGGAAAGGGGGGGGGGATTCACTTTCCAAACAAATGAGCACTCTCTCAAGTTTATATGAGCATCCCTTCCACAAGAACCAAATATACCCCCAGGGCAAAACTTATAATTCCTTCGTCCGGGACCTAGGAGGTTGTGCCGATACCAGAGTTTTTATTATCTGACCTTTGAACTATTTTTTAACAAAATGGCTATCTGAAAAGTTTTATCTGATGCATTTGGAGAAAAAAAGGGCGAGGGGGAGTTAGTTGCCCTCTGATCACTTTTGACTTACAAAAAAAGAACAAGAACTTTGAATTTTCAATCAATTGAGCCCTCTCTGAAGTTATACGGGCATCCCTTCCACAAGAACCATATATGCCCCTAGGGTATAAATGGTTCAGGAGGCATATATATGGGCGAATATATGGCACATATACCCCATATAGGGCATATATATGGCTTCGGGGGGGATAGCTGCCCCCGATCACCTCTTAGAAAGTGAACTAGAACTATCAATTTCTAGTCAAACGAGACCTCTCTGAGGTTTATACGAGTATCTCTTATATAGGAACCATATTTAACCTCGGGGAATAAATTACAACTTCTGCCCTCGGACCCTGGGGGGTTGTATCGACACCGGAATTTTGTTATCTGATGTTTAAACTATTTTGAAAAAAATGTATCTCAAATTTTTTTTTCGGATGGGTTTGGGAAAAAAGGGCGTGGTGGAGGGGGCTTGTTACCCTCAGATTTCTTTTGACTCAGACGTTTGACTCAGACTTTGACTGTTACATCAGATTTCTTTGTGGAATAGAACTTTAAAATTTCAAGTCAAATGGGCCTCTCTGAAACTTATATGAGCATCCCTTCTCTAAGAACCATATGTAAATAGCGACGAAGACCACACTGCCTTTCCATCACAAAAATCAAAAACAAGAAAAACATCGAAAACAAGAGGAGCAATAGGGAATTCTTTTCGTAAGACAGTGGAAATCTAATTTCAATGAATATTGCCGCCTTATTTTCAAGGACAGTCCTCAGAAAAACATAAATAAATAAAAAAAGAAAAATTTGCAACAGCATACGACCAATAAATTTTTTTTTAAACTGAAAAAAAAACAGTCCCAGTAACCTTACTTCAGCGAAGTTCAACCAGGAGTCCTGGTTAAGTCCTTTTCTTCATGTTTTTAAGAGCAATATATGCCCCCAGGGCACACCTTACAACGCCTGGTATCTAAAAATTTTATCTGATGCATTTGGAGAAAAAGGGCGTGGGGGGCTAGCTGCCCTACGATCACTTTTGACCCTTAAAAAGTGAACCAGAACTTTCAATCTCCAATCAAATGGGCCTTCTCTGGAATTTATAAGAGCATCCCTTCCGTAAGAACCATATATAACCCCAGGAAATAACTTACAACGCCTGCCCCAGGGCCCAAGGGGGTTGGTTCGGAATTGGAGTTCTTGTTATCTGACCTTTGGAACTATTTTTAACAAAATTGCTTTCTGAGAATTTCTATCTGATGCATTTGGGGAAAAAGGGCAAGGGAGCATCCCTTCCGTAAGAACCATATATAACCCCAGGAAACACCTTACAGCGCCTGTCCCAGGGCCCTAGGGAGTTGGTTCGAAATTGGAGTTCTTGTTATCTGACCTTGGGAACTATTTTTAACAAAATAGCTTTCTGAAAATTTCTATCTGATGCATTTGGGGAAAAAGGGCCAAGGAGAAGGGGGAGGGGGTAGCTGCCCTCCGTTAACTTTTGACTCTTAAAAAGTGAACTAGAACTTTTGATTTTAAATAGAATGAGCCCTCTCTGAAGTTTATACGAGCATCACTCCCCCTACGGCATAACTTACAAGGCCTGTCCCAGGCCCCAGGGGTTGTGTCGCCCCCAGAGTTTTAATATCTGATGTTTGAACTATTTTTAACAAAATGGCCATCTAAAAATTTTTATCAGAGGGGTTTAGGGGTAAGGGCGTGGATGGGGGACCAGTTGCCCTCCGATCTCTTTTGACTCTAAAAAGAGAACTAAAATTTTTAATTTACAATCACATGAGCCCTCTCTGAAGTTTATACGAGCACCCCTTCTATAAGAACCATATTTGCCCCAAAAGCATAACTTAAAACGCCTGTTCCCAGGCCCTGGGGGGTTGTGTCGATGCCGGAGTTGTTGTTTTTTTATCTGACCTTTCAACCATTTTTAACCAAATGGTTGTCTCAAAATTTTTATCTGATGTATTTGAGGAAAGGGGGCGTTGGATGGAGGCCAACCGCCCTTCGATCACTTTTGACTCTTAAGAAGTGAACTAGAACTTTTTATATCCAATCAAGTGAGCCCTCTCTGAAGTTTATACGAGCATCCCTTCTATAAGAACCATATATGGTCCTAGGGCATAACTTACAATATCTATCCCGGGCCCTGGGGGTTTGTGTAAATACCGGAGTTTTTGCTTTGAACTTTTATAAAATAAATCTATTTCAAAAAATTCTTTGGGTGGATTTGGAGAAAAAGGGCGTGGGGGAGGGGGCTAGTTACCATCAGATCTGTTTCGACTCTTAAAAAGTGAGCTAGAACTTCCAATTTTCAATCAAATAAACCCTCTCTGAAGTTTATACAAGCATTGTATCCACAAGAACCATACATGCTCCCAGGGTAAAACTTATAACGACTGCCCCCAGGCCCCGGGGGGTTGTGTCGATTATTGAGATTTTGTTATCTAGTCTTTTAACTGTTTTTGACAAAATGGTTATCTCAAAATTTTTATCTAATACATTAAGGGAGAAAAAGGGCGTGGAGGAGGATAGTTACCCTCCGATCTCTTTTGACTCTTAAAAAAGTAAACAAGAAATTTATTTTCTAAGCAAATGAGCCCTCTAAGTTTATACGAGCATCCCTTCCATAAGAACCATATATATCCCCAGGGCAAAACTTATAACGCCTGCCCCCGGGCCCTGGGGGGCTGTGTCAACGCGGAAATTTTGTGATCTGACTTTTCAACTATTTTTAACAAAATGAGACTTTCTCAAAAATTTTATCTAATACATTTAGGGGACAAAGGTGTGGGGAGGGAGTCTAGCAGCCCTCCGATCACTTTTACAAAGTGACTCTTAAAAAGTGAACTATAACTTTCAGTTTCCAATCAAATGAGCCCTCTCTGAAGTTTATACGAGCACCCCTTCCATAAAAATCATATATGCCCCCAGGGCAGAACTTAGAACGCCTGCCACCGGGCTCTCGGGGGCTGTGAAGCCACTAAAGTTTTTCTTATCTGACCTTTTTAACAAAATGTCTTTCTCAAAATATTATCTGATACATTTGGAGAAAAAAGGGCGTATGGGGGTGTGCTAACTGCCCTCCAATCACTTTGACTCTTCAAAAGTAAACTAGAACTTTCAATTTCCAATCAAATGAGCCTCCTATGAATTTTATACGAGCATCCCTTCCATATGCACCTTACATGCCCCCAGGGTATAACTTAAAACGCTTCCCCCGGGCCCTGGGGGTTATGTCGACATCGGAGTTTTTATTACCTGACCTTTGAGCTATTTTTAACAAAATGGTTATCTCAAAATTTTCATGTGATGCATTCGGGAAAAAAATGGCGTGAGGGGGAGCTAGTTGCCCTCTCATCTCTTTTGACTCTGAAGAAATGAACTAGAAGTTTAATTTCCAATCATATGAGCCCTCCCTGAAGTTTATACGAGCATCCCTTCTATAAGAACCATATTTGCCCCCAGGGTATAACTTAAAATGCCTGCTCCCGGGGCCAATGGGGGTTGCGTCGACCCCGGAGTTTTTGTTTTATGATTGTTGAACTATTTTTAACAAAATAGCTACCTAAAATTTTTTACGGGTATATTTGGGGAAAGGGGGGGGGCTAGTTGCCATCCGATCACTTTTTACTCTTAAAAGGGGCACTAGAACTCTCGATTTCCAATCGAATAAGCCCCTTTTGAAGTTTTTACGATGACTCCTTTTATATGAAGTGCCTCTGGGAAAAAGAAAATAATAAATAATAGATCAGGGTCTTTACTATAGGCAACACTTTAGCGTTGCCTCTGATAGTATTTATAGCACTGAATTAAATACAAATGTTCAAGTCCAATGCAAAAGGAAAAGTGGAAAAAGTGTTAGTTTAAGATAATTTGATTTTATGCGCAACCATGGACTTAATTAAAAAGACATCTGAAAAAAAAAGCTATTAGCTTGCCATAAAAAGGAGGGTTCAAAATCAATAAAAAATAGAATTTCAAGCATACTTGTCAGTGTAGCTATTAAAATCTGCAAAATTTCGATGTAAAATCTATTAAATCTGTAAGAAAAGGATCACGATGACTTCCAAAGATCCTTAATCGCAAAATGAAAGTATATCTTAGAATAATTTACAAGAGTGCTGAGTTATTTCATGACGAACGTATTTCACATAATTTCATTGAAGCAAAAACAAAGTTCACAGCTTATCATTTTAACTTAGTTATCAAAATCTAGAATCAAGGCGAGGTAAAATATTAAATGAGGGGTTTATATTTGAGGTTTATAGGTGGGAAAATGTATAGTTCTGATCAATGAGTCATGTTGATATATCCTACTTATTTGCAATTTGACATCAAAGCGGAGTTTCAACGAGATCCTTATTAATCCACGAACGATAACCTTGTATTTTCATTTTCAAAGCATTTCACTTCTATTGTTTTTTTCATCAGTTATATTCTCTTAAATTTTTTTCATAAACACCTTGACGGTCTCAATTAGCCCCTTTTTTCAATTAATTGAAAAAAAGTATTCCAAAAAATTAAAGAGCATCATTTAGAACTAAAAACAAGCAGAAATTAGTTTTTAGAGATGTCATGCTTCTAGATGGTGTTAAAAGAAGAAGGAATTACCATAAATAAAGAAAAGAAACCTAGAACAAAAAAAAATATTACAATCTCGATGAAAAATGACTAAAACCTTCAATAAGAGAGCATAAAAAAATGATGCAAAAATAACAATAAAAGTTCGGTAGATTAATGAATAAAAATTTGGGAGATACACAAGACTGCCACCAATGACTGGAAGCAATCCACTTATGAAGCCTCTTAAAAATCACTGACTACCTCCTTGTATTGTGTCAAGAACGCTCTGTGGAGCATATACTGAGCTCTCCAAATTTGATTTGAATTACCAGATACTGCACGAATATTTCTTCGTTTGTTTCCACCTTTATCAATAATCGAACCAGCCATGTCTTTAGGATAGTTACTTGAGTTAGTCCTGCTCTACTTGGTGAAACCCTTGTCATATCAGCAGGCATCCCAGGACGACTACAACCAAATCCACGAGCACTTGGACGCTGTAGGTAAATTACCATTCAATCCTCCATAAAAATCTCTACAAACCTAGACCTAGGTACAAGTACACCCCTTCTTCCATGTCCACTAAGAAGTTCATTCGATTAGTCTCATACATCCTCGACATGTTCAGAAACATATTCAGGATCATGAGGTACAACTGGTGTCGTAGTATGGCTTCTTTAATGATGTACAAAGCGAAGGAGAATCAATGGATGGCATTTTCGACGGGACCAATGAGCTGAACAATGAGATCCATTGATCCAAGACATACACCGGGAGGGACTTTAAACGTACAGCTAAATTCCTCCTGATGTTTTTTGATCTTAAAGCGACCTTGGCCAAAAACAGCAACAACGTGCGACTGCTAAACTAGAAGATGGATGTCAGCCTCAGGAGGTTTGGAATTTAAATTATCCTTTCGTTGACGACCACGACCATCACTTGCATGATGGTCATAAATTTCTTTGAATACGTCATTCACAATAGTGATCACGCTGTCTTTGTGAGTATTAACGGAAAGGAGTCGTTCTGGACCAGAGCAGTTAGGAGCACGGACTTTTTCGTTGTAATCACTGCTAAGACGATTAATTTTATGACCTGCTTTAAAAATGATTGATCAAGCAGTCGTATTAGGGATAACAACACGCGCTTCTGCATTTCCAACTCAACGACATTTATTCGTTTTTTTAGCACACTCAGCATTTGTCCGATTTAAACCTAAATATCCGTACGTTGCATGTTTTATACAAGTCAGTATGAGAATTCGGTAAAAGAGGTTACAGGCTTCAAATTGAAGCAATTAAAGGCTAAGAAGTTTTTTTTCTTACTTTTCACTGTCTTGTTAGAAGATTTTACCGTTTACCATAAATTTTCATTACAGTTGTAAATAAAAAAGCCGTGTGGTCTAATGAAACTATTGACACAAACAAATTGCAATGAACAATAAGGACAAATTTGTAACAAATATATGATACCACGAATAAGAGAAGTGTTGCTAACCCTTGATTTCCCCCAAAGTTCGAGTTTCAATTGTCCTTCTCTGAAATCTAAATATATTGTTTAAACCGAAGGGTTTAGACCAGGGCCGTATCCAAATTTTTTTTCGGAGAGGGGAGGGGCTTTACAAAAGATTTTTTTCGGAAAAGGGGGGGGGGTGCAAAAGGATTTTTGGTGGGGGTACAGAAAGCTTCAAAAAAACACAAGAAAATGTTTAAATTCATTTTTGTTACGTTTTTATGAATTGGACAAACATTTCGGGGATGGAGGGCGTTCAAATCCCCCCCCCTGTATACGGCCTTGGTTTGGACTAAGGCCCATTCATATTGATGTTTGACTAATAGTTAACTCTAATTTGAGTTAATCATATTTTTCACAAATGTCCTGAATGACTGAAAAATTTTATGAAAAATTTTGATTGGATTACGTTAGAGCTACTGGATTTCATCCCCAGTAAGATCTCATCGTGAATGGGGTACTAACAAACTTTCTTCTTGTATCACACTGCTCGCAGTAGTGAAAGGTGGGTTAAAACTGTCTTGTGTCAATAGATACTGAAAACCTGAAAATCCATATTTTGATTACAATACATCAGCAGGAGGAGAAATCTACAACTCGCTCTATAAACAATTCTACGAGACCACTACTTTATATGGACTGTTATATATTCCAGAGTTTTTAAGCCTTCGGCTGTATTTATCATGTTACTCCTGGAGGCAAATTTTATAGATCTCTCAACGGTTCTGATTAAAATAGTATCTTAAAGTTATGATCCGATGTCACGCTAAACTGTGGGAGAGCTAACAGTCATGTTACCGTTGAATGGCAGGTTGTCTCTGATTTGTTTTGGTACTTAAAAAGGCATTAGAAGTCAAAATTTGCGATTAAATAGGCTCTTTATCAACTTTCTATAACCAAGCGACTTATACCATTTCTCCTGGGCAAAATAACACACGGAAGAAACGTCATTTTTATACAGCTAACTGTATTGCACTGACTGCGATAAAAATCATAGAAAATAGATTTAGGGTACACAGAGCAGCAGAGGTTTCACTTCACTAATCATCTGTTGCGATCGCAACGCTTTAATTAACCTTCATCTTTATCATCTGTATTTATCATACCAAAAACGACTTCTTTCTTAATACATAATAACTTTGAGAACCATCGATAGCCATATTTCTAAATCGCAAGTGACTTCAGAAGACGTAATTCAGAATGCGTTATATGACTATTTTTTCAGTATATGATTTATGTTTCAATTCCTCGAGTTGGTTAAACTGTTCCTGCCCGTTTTTCCGCAATAAATTTGATTAGACACTTCCTAATATTTCCAAAACATTTTATTTCTCTTTGCGTCCGTCCCTGAATTACAAATTTAGAGTGCTATACTAAAGCAAGAGGTAAAACAAGGCACTAAAACAAGGAGGTTTGAAAACCTGTGGAGATGCTTCAGATCTTATGATCAGAATGCCCCCCCCCCAAAAAAAAAAAAAATTGAAGAAGGTGATGTTTTTTGTGTGTTTCGTTAAAAGAGCTTAACATGATTTAAATCTAACATAAAAGTTGTAACTTGTCATAAGTGATCACTAGAATTAGTATTGTATTTTTTT
The DNA here is from genome assembly GCF_032884065.1 of Artemia franciscana. Classification (NCBI taxonomy): domain Eukaryota; kingdom Metazoa; phylum Arthropoda; class Branchiopoda; order Anostraca; family Artemiidae; genus Artemia; species Artemia franciscana. The sequence continues at coordinate 10,365,373 of NC_088876.1, forward strand.
TTCTGAATTTGGAACAATGAAACGTGAATTTTTACTGTATTTTACTGATTCCCAAAGAAGATTTAGATTTTGTTTTTCCATAATATCTAGCTTTTGGCAAACATTGGGTGATATTAGCCGTGAATGGGTGATATTAAACTATTGGTGAGATAGCCTTTAATATGTTGATTTTTAAATTATTAGCAATAAAATGTTTTATACTAATTTTCAAATACGCTTACTGACTCAGAGAATCTTTTTTCAATTGTGAAAAAAAACCTGGGCCTTGACTATTCTACTTCTAGTATTTTCGCTGCGCCAACCATCTTAGCTAACAATACTACCTAGGCACATGAAGCTGTCCACTTGATTAAATATTCTTCTAACCCAACATCACCTTTTCATCTTCACTTATTCCTAGCCTTAGCAACTTAGTACTCTTAACATTAATTTTCAAACCTATTCAGTCACCCTGAACTTGCAAAACCACTATTAAGTTCATTTTGCTAACTTTCATCTAGGATGCTTAAATCATCAGAATCTAAGTCCATGAGAGTTTTATTTCCCCATTTAATTCTGTGTTCTCTTGCCGTGCTCCTTCAGACAAAGGCCACCAAATTAATCCATATAAATGGAAATAGAACACAACCTTGCTTAACTCCTGATTTAATACAAAACCAGTTGATAACCTTATTTCGTACCTTAACCACACCAGTTATTCTCATACAAATAACTAATCCCTTAAATGTATAGTGATTTATATATCCTCAGTAAAAATCTTCAATATAAAACAAACCTACCACTAGAGTCAATTTCACATAGTTCTCTTTCACTGGCAAGAACATTATAAAGCCAATAAGAGTATCCTCTCTATTATTCAGAAGAACATGAAGGTTCTTCGAAAAAGCTTTTAGGAGCCTGTCAGCATTCTTGTAGATAAACAATTTTTTCCCCAGTTAAGCCCAATTTTTCTTGAATTTTTTAGTAGGCCAATTAGACCAGCTAAAAGCAAGTTTGAAAGTTTTCCCATTGTTGTCTTTTTATATTGACATCTTAGCTGTTCAGTTTCTTATTCTCCTGTAGAAACAATATTGAATTCAACAGTATATTTGACAACATATTATTTAACCAAATCATATTAACCATTACAAAATAATTTTTTACAGTATAGTAAACAATATAACAGTATTTCGTTACCTTAGGTTCACACACAAGAAGTTGCTGTAATAGGCAATTTTCGTCAATCGCGGCAATTGGCAATTTTCGTCGCCTTGTTGTTCACATAGGATTTTCGCATCGGTCAATTTTTATCGGCAAAACATTTGAAAATAAAGCACGTAAGAAGAATCAAGAAGATGTTCTGCTTCTATCTCTTGTTGCATGGAGGAGAAAGAGAAAGAGGAATTCGATAAGCTTCTTTTCATATATTATAGAATTAAACTGAACAGCCATTACCAGCTTCTCTATAACATTACCAGTATCTTCCATTATGTTGCTGTTGCACGCAGAAAATTGCTATAAAAATGGCTTCGTCGCCCGATTAAAGTTGAATTTATTTCAAGCTCTGTGAAGTTGCTCAACGGAGCAACTAAAATTGCTCAAACTAACAACTAAATTGCGGCGATGGGCGATTTCTGCTCCTGTGTGAACATGTGTGTGAGCCCAGAGTTAGTGTCTCTAACACCTTGGCAAACCCGGTGATAGCACAGTGGATTGCTACTTTGCTCGGCAATTTGGTAAATAAAGCCAATCGTCCTTTGGAATACTTTTATAAATAAAGTCCAGGTGGTTTTTGACAATCACAAGGAAGTAAACTCTTTGAGCCACGGCCAGGAGATCGAGTTGAATCTATTATGAAGATTCTTTAGGGGGTGGTTAAGAGGATATAATTGTTTTTTGGCTGAAGGGAGGCAAAAAAATTTGGTTTGACAGGCTTTTGATGTTTGAAAGTCTGTCCCCTTGAGTCAAGGAGAATTACAACTGTACATCCCCGGTCAACCGGACACTAATATTCAAAAGAAATATGGTTCAGAGGCACGGACTCCCTCAAAAGTGCGGCCCAAATAAGGGCCAATTTTCCCGATGGGCTTAGAAGTTTCAAGGTTCACTACCTTGGCCTTGCAGATCACATATTTGTGTTTGGAAAGGAAAGGGTGCTAGTGACAACGGACAGCTCTATTTTCCCTAATCAGTTTTAGCTTCCAGTTCCCAGGTCAACAAGCACCAGTTCCAGTTCCAGGCAACAAGAGTTTATAAGAATATGAGTAAGAAAGTAAACTTTGTCACAAATTTTATTTCAGTTGCAATACTCAAATAACATTCAATTAACTTATCAGTCTGTCTTTAAAATTGTCTAAGCAGTATAAACATTTCACACTGTATGAAAATAAACTCTAAAATTAAAATTAAATGATATATATATATATATATATATATATATATATATATATATATATATATATATATATATATATATATATATATATATATATATATATATATATATATATGTATATGTATATATATATATATATATATATATATATATACAATATACATATACATATATATATATATATATATATATATATATATATATATATATATATATATATATATATATATATATATATATATATATATATATATATATATATATAAAATGGAGACGAGAAAGAGTCAGAAACTTTGTTTTGATCAGTTCAAACATATATATATATATATATATATATATATATATATATATATATATATATATATATATATATATATATATATATATATATATATATATATATATATATATATATATATATATATATATATATATATATATATATATATATATATATAAAATGGAGACGAGAAAGAGTCAGAAACTTTGTTTTGATCAGTTCAAACATAAATCCTCCAGTACTTGGGCCAAAAAGGTCCCATTGCCCTAAAGAGGGCATTTTTTTATTTTAAACAGATTGAAACTTGCACCTGTAATTCCTTCAACAAGGGGAACCTAATTTATAAAAAAAAAGACATATCATCACTGGTGAACATAACCGAGATGGTGCCCCAGTCTTCCAGTCAAATTCATCACTAATCATTAGATCATGAGCTTTCACAAGATGATTTTCTTTCTTAAATAAGAATGTCATGTCCTGCACACTCTGCATCTAAGTCCAATTTGCGAATGCCAATTGATGAAAATAGTTATTTTATTCACTGTTTAGTGAATATAAAGACCACATTTAAAACAGATTTCCTGAAAATATTAGTGTCGAAGATCTACTCATCCTATAGACGGCATCTTTATTTTTATATCTGTCATTGCATTGTTCTTCTATGAATAGCTTTTTTCTAGAATGTAGGACCCCGCGCGTCCGACATTCGATTAAACTTGTTACGAAAATATCAGATCCCGAAAACAGGAAAAACGAGCTGTTTAACTGAAAATCAAGAAGAAATGTTTTAAATAGGTTTTTCGATTGGGAAGAACTGGGAAGAGAATAATCGTTGCCCAATTCAGTACAGATATTCAAAAAATGGGTAGGGAGCAAAAAGTGAGACGTCAGTGCATTCTCCGACGGAATTTTTTTCCAAAAAAAAAGGACAAAGAAAATAATATAATATTAAAACAAATAAGTAGGCGCGAACTAGCAAGAGCTTTATAAGAAAATAATGAAGTATTTTAAAAACAGAAGAGAGACAACAAAATTAATCTAAGAGCCGAATTCCCCTGACTACTACTACTGCTAGAAACTCACTGCAACACAAAATCACCTGAAACAGCACGTCTCTTCCAACCCAATGTACTCAAAGCTTCACTCTTTAACCCCCCCCCCCATAAAGTTCCATTTTCTTTCAAATCGTTCCTATGACCACTACCCAGCTCATTTGGGGATGACAACTGCTTTTGTTTGAACCCAAATGGGCGGCCAAAAAGAACAGTCTTTGGAGCCATGTCATCCTTCATCCGTAAAATATGTTCTAGTAATATCAACCTTTCTTTCATTATACCCCTAGAAAGTGGAAGAGAATCACATTTTCCGTACAGCTTGTTGTTTGATATAAGGTCAATCAAACAGGTAACTAAAACTCTCCTTAGAAAATTCCTATGGAAAACATTTAACAAATCTTCCTCTGCCTTTCGACGCATAAGTGTTTCAGAACCAAATTTGGCCGCTTTTATTACTACAGCTATCAATTATTACCATTATTTTAGTCCTTGTTTGCAAGGACCTCTTTATCTTCAATTTTAGTCCTCTTTATCTTCAACTGTTCGATTTTAAACAACTTAACCTTCGTCACATTACTTTTAAAACAAATTCCCGCAGCATCAACCCTCAAAACTTCCAAAAACTCATTCATTATCAAATATCTTTATCTAGGACACCAAAATCGTTTGCATAATCTAAGTTTAGGAGAGTTTCACTTTCGCGTTTGAATCTGGTGATGGCTCTTCCATAGCAATCAACGTGTTCCTTAAGACCTAATAAGTAAAAAATAATCCAAATAAACGGGGATAGGAGAAAACCCAGCAGAACTCCTGATTCAACACCAAACCGCTGCTAACCTCACTTCCTACCTTAACCACAACAATATTTTTCTCGTACACATCACTAATCACTTTAATGTACCTATCTGATATATCACAGAAGGGTAGGACCTTCTCTGTAGCTCTTCTATCGGCTGAGTCAAATGCCAGTTTATAATTTACAAAACTAACGGGTTTACTGATTCGCAAAATTCTGAATTATTAATCTAAGAGTGAAAATTTAATCGAAATACCCTCTTCCTTTCCTAAAACCACACTATTCTTCTCTTAAAGCTTTATCTACCGCATTTCTAAGTCAAAAGAGCATCATCATACCAAAAAGTATTAGATTACTAAGTAATCCGCATCCTACAGAAATAGATCTCATGCATCTATAATTACCACACACATTAAACAAACACAACTTAGAAACAATAGGGAAATTTTTCCAACACAATGGAATTCGATTCAGTAAATATTTCGGCCCTATCTCCAAGGGCCGTCTTCAGCACAACACCAGATATATATATATATATATATATATATATATATATATATATATATATATATATATATATATATATATATATATATATATATATATATATATACATATATATATATATATATATATATATATATATATATATATATATATATATATGTATTAAGAATTTTTGTCAATGGTAATAAAATACAACATATACCATTTCAGTTATTTCTACCAATGAGAGAAGAGAAAGTTATATCTTGTGACTAAAATAGAAACTTTTAAGATTACAGATACGATATATGGAGAAGGATTGAAGCAATCGAAAGAGTGTTCAGAATTTAAGCATATAGGCTAGAAATCTGTTTGACATAAATGTACTGGAACTTCTCATAAATTATCATAGCTGAGTTATTAGAAACCTATTATTTATTCTTATTCCAATTACATATTTCCTCGTGCTATTAAAATTACAATTGAAGTTCTATAGTTTATATATGTATACCCTTCGCAGGCCAAGACCACAGGACCTGGTCTTAGTATCAATACTGTTAAAGTCTAACACGGAATCCCTTACACAATCTAGTGTTTGGTGAGTGAGTTTAAAACGTTAAAACAATTGGTTTAGATTAGAGAGTTGTTTTTTTTTCCTTCTTTTGTTTCTTACCGCCTGCTCTAGAGATAGTAATTTTTATTTAATGTACATTCTTTATACTCTAGAATCAAACATAGAATATCTTGTTTTTACAATATTTTACTGATTATGAAAAAATTAGCACCAAATTCGTGCCCGGAACAGCAGCTACTTTTTTTAAAAATAAAAATTATCGGTGTGTAGAAATACACCGATAATACTTTTTTGGCAAAGGTGCTTTTATCTTTGGCTCAGAGTAAAAACAAAGTAAATAAAGACAAAGACAAATAATTACAACTAATATTTTCATTTGTATTTTCACTTTTAACTTCATAGTTTGGAAGGGTAAGGCTAGATGGCATTTATTGTTTTTTTGCTATCAAAGGCAAACTTGAGTTCACTCTTGCGAAATATTCATACTCATTCGACAAAAAAAAAAATAAGTACACAGAAAAAATGAACTTTCATTTTGCAAATTTAAGTATTTCCTCCAAATAGCAAAATTCACTTTTATCTGATCATCCTATATCTGTTTTTATGCCAGTTACCATGAAAACAGAATCATTAGAAACAGAAAAAGAACGCAAAAGGATAAATATTCGGTTTAAAAATTCTAATTTCCGTCCGAAAGCGGCGAATCATAAGTCTACCGAAAATGAAAAACAAAAAAAAGCTGAAAAGCCAGAAAGAGAAAACAACAATTTTTAGCTTACAAATTCGGGTCTTTCATCCAAAAATGACGAATCCCAACTTTGTCTCATAAAACTATGTGAATTCGAATTCTTTAGCGTACATGAGTTCCGGCGCTCTTCTTTCAGGCAATCTAACATCTTGTTGACAATGATGGAGTGTCTTCTGTTTGATGGACCTGCAATTAAAAATGATATAGACTATCCGGTAGTCAAATATACCAGAAAAAATTGATCGATGGAACATATTTAGCCAAAAACCCAATTATGTTGGACTTTTAAGAAAGCTATCACCAAAATAATATTTAGCTAATAGATGATAATATAAGCTGATTCACCAAAATAATAAAAACATAAAGGGTAGAACTAACAATTTTTTGATGTAAAAGAGTGAAATGAGCCTTTCAGAGACCTAATTTAACCTGTTTTGGGGTTAAATATTATTTTGTAGGTTTTAGAGCCAAAGCACATGATTGACTCACAATAATGTATATTTCCTGGGATATTCCGAAAGAATTTTTTTTTTGGCCAATTTGACCAAGTCCATGCTAAGAAAAACTTAGGAATAGTATTTACACTCAAGGACATTTTTTTGTACTTTTGAGATAATTGTTCTCAAAGACTTTTTGCTAAGCTATTTTCAAGGGAAGGATAGGCAGAACAGTTTCAATCACATCTTGATCTTCCTAATCTACATTGCACTTTTGATCCTTACTTTAGACAACTTAGCAAACAACCTTCGGCAATTATCTAAGACGTTGCGAAAACATCAGATACGAGTTTTGGACGTTAAAACGACATTAAGTAAACACCATAAATCCAGACCATTTCCTTCGCGAAACGATTAATGGATTAAGATCAGAAAAAGCAATGAATATTCTTTTGAATTTCCTCCATTGCTAGTTTTAAGATGTTTGTGAACTTAGTCAAATTGGGTTCAGAGCGATTAAAATAATAGTAATAACAACTATTTATTACTCTCTTTCATCTAAAAATTGAAACTTACAACTCGGTGAAACTTTGTTATTTTGATGTTCAATAAAAGAAAGGCTTGAAGAGAAAAACAAGATTACTGTCCTATACTCCTGACTAAAAAAGCATCTTTAACCCCAGAGGTTCATTTTAACGACGTATTTTCGCCATTCAATCACACTATTCCTTATTTCTGGAGAGACAAAACCTAACTAGCCTTTTTAAAACCTAACTGATTTTATAAACCTAATTAAGCTGAGAACTCCCATCAAATGAATTTGCCTTACACGATGAAGGTTTAGCCTGATTGGTCAAAACCCGATAGGCTTTTCTTCCCAAATAAACTTTCTTTTTCTCTATGCTTCAAGTTCATCAAGAGAAGATGTATTATTTTCCTATAGCTCACGCTAAAAAAAAAATTGTGCTTTAATTTGGCTAGTTTACATATATTTCGGATTTTCGAAAGACAGCCGCACTATTCCTTATTTGTGGAAGGAAAAACAGTCCCACCTTTTTATAATTGATTCATGTTAAAACCTCACGTGTGAAATTTAGACTAAGTAAAATGAAGTAAAAGGTAAATTATGCCTTATTGGTTCTACTGTGTGAAAAATTCAGCCAGTAAAAGAACGAAAGCTGTTTGAGTCACAACAGTTTTTACAAGTGCGTAGTCCCTCTATTTCGAAGTACAATGCTTGGATAAAGTTTTTTCCAGAAATGCTATAATAAAGTTTTCCAATTTAAAGCTTATAACTCCGGACTAAATCCAATAAAGTTTGTTTTCTTACATTCTTCCTGAATATTGGAAAATAATTTCCAACATCAAATTTTCATTAAAATTATTTATTCACTTGAAGATGAAGAATGTTAATTAGAGCTTTAGCATTCTAGCTATCATACTGAAGAACTATACATCCTTTTTATTGAAATGTTTTTGTCCGAGGTGTTATATTAACTTGTTCATATTTTTATGAGAATACGGAAGCAGATTCTTCTTCATTAAACTCCAACTTTTTAATTTATTACCAGATAAATTTTTCATAGCTCCTAAGCTCCTACAACTTCTTTTTTCCTCAAACAAAAAGACTTTATTTGCTTTTCGCTCCGAGCACAATTAATAAAAACTTTCCGCAATTTTCTGGCGAAGAGAATAAGGTCCCTTAGATGATAAAAGATCGTCGTGGGTCACCCACTTTCCCTGGCGTGCGTCTTAGAGTGCAAAGTGAATTGAACAGTTCCGCCACGCGTGGCGCAGTCCCTGCAATAGATTTGCACAATTCTGCCACGCTCGATACAGTTCCATCGAGTCTGGCACACTTTCACCGCCTTTGGCACGCACCTATCGGTGTATGCGATTTCTCAACATTAGCGGTAACTGAGAGATCGTTCTGGGATTTAAAGACAGATTTATAGTTTCAGTTGAATTATTAAACAGTGTAAAATTTGAAAATATAATGAAACAATATTTGTTAATACTTGTCTATTCGTCAATCATAGCACAATGTATTGTATTTGTTGTTTTACTTTAGGCAGTTCAAACCCCTGACTGAAAATACAAACTGTGCTGGGGATACAAAGTAAGGGGTAGGGATCCGGAATTCCTGCCGTCAGGACATCTACTAAAAAAGGCTTTCGATCTCAACCGAACCATGTAGAAAAAGAGGGTAAGTGTCCTAGCCAGGGGCGTAATTTGCTATGGGGCAGGGGGATTGGGCAATTGCCCCTTCCAGACCTCGGTTTCCTACCCCCCACCCACCCAAAACTGAGACATAGTTTATTGAAACATCTTGCAAAAACTAAGATAAACCTGCATAATTCAAGCATCTAAAGAAACGGGTCAGTTTTCTTTAGTATATCTTTACCTTTATGGGACTATATGGCTCATTTTTCAGTTTTCACTATCATTTTCACTTGATTTGGGATAATTGGCTCCAACCATTCGTCCTAGCTCGGACATTCGGGTGTATTGGCTCAATACACACCTAAAGTTGGGGGGGGGGGTCCTAAATTCCTGCCATAATGATACCTACCAGGATATTTTCTCAGATTTTAATCAAATTGTAATTGAAAAAGAAGAGGCAGAGTCCTACTTAGGATATTTCAAGGCGAGAACATATTCTCCCTCTTTGGAACGGAGAATAGGGTGTCTATTACTGTAATCACGACAAATACTAGAATGGTTGTCACACTTAAGCAAATTTTGGTGCAAAATGAGAATTAATTTCCAAATTCCTGCCTTTTCGGGGTCAGGACCCGAACTGGGAGCTGAATGGGGGGGGGGAATCCAAAATTGCTGTCTTCTGGATATCTACCCAAAACGACCTGTCACGTCTTAACAAAACCTGATGAGAGGTGACAATTCTTGTCCTCAGTCATCAATTTCTTCCTGAAATCAAGAGAAGATTTCAGGAAGTTTATAGTCATGATATCTGATTTAAGATTATTTAATTTTTTGTTTTGATTCTTAAATTTATCCTAACATGGATTAGGATTTTGAAGGGATCACTTTCAGTATCGGTTATTATTTTTCAATTATTGAAAACACAGCCAAAATCACTGTGTGATTTTGGCTTTTTATACAGCTGCCAGACTTGAAACAAAAGCGTCACTTTGTGCTATTTATTTTGCAGTAAATTCAGGGGTAAAGCTTTATGGCATGCATAAGTATATTCTAAGCCAGTCTATAAGAATTAATATTCTTAACATTAATTTTCAAAAAAATTTCTTGAACCCTGGACTATCAAAACCTCCAAAACCTCCTTCGTTTTGCAAATACTTTTCTTTAGGACGCTAAAATCATGTGCGCCATCTAAGTCTAAGAGAATTTTAACTTCACGCATGATATTATGTTTATGACTACACATAGCTATGGAATTTCATTCAGGTCAAACATATAGGAAATCAAAATAGATACTTTGTAAACACAGATATCCATAAAAATAGCCTTCAGCGTATACATTTTATAGCTGCTTCGTATACAACAACTTATTTCTGGAGTGGTCTAATTCTTCAAAACGCGAAAAAACATCTTTCATTATATAATCTAGGACATATAGTCGCAAGTGCTGCTCTGCAAGTGTGACCCAAATTGTCGTATTTATGCTGACACAATACTCCATTGGGCGAAAAAACACGTTTCTTTAAAATTAATCCATCCTAGCGATCAAACATTCAATCGATCAGATTTTTTGTGATATCAATTTGTGTTTTGTTTATAAAATGATCAGTGCATAGAATTTTCAGAGCCATATTAGTGAGTCTTGTATGTATAATTATACATAATACTTGACAAAAGAAACCACTTAACAGAATCCTTCACAGAATCATAGCTTTTATAGGATTTGTATTCTCCTGGTTGGCGATCGGCAATCTCAGCATTAATTTTACCTAATTACTTTTTTAACAGCGCTAAAATAACGCGTTTCTTCATCCCATTGTAAATTTGATAAGTTTGGGAATACTTCCTACTCGACTGATCTTGCTCACTGTCGTATATTTTGTAATAATAGATTTTAGTGTGCATAATTTTCTTTTGCAATTGGTTTTAATGCTCGTTGTCACAAGTCTTCTAAACGCGAACTTTGTTGCACATTATTTGATTTTGCAATTTGTTGATATTCTCACTGTTGCCATTCTTCTAGCCACAGATTTCGTTGTGGATCATTTCATTTGTAATTATTCGTGATGCTCATTGTCAGATCTCACGTGTGTTGCATTCATTGTCACATGTGTTGTTGCGTTGTCGCTGTTATAGTAAATGATATATAAGCGTGACTGCTTAGTAAATAATCTTAAGTCATTTGCAGTATCTGCTCAAAGGATCTAATTATCACATTTTCACAAAGAAATAAATCGCGTGTTCGGATTATCAACTTATGTTTTCTTTGGGGAATAACTGCTGTGTCACATTTTCATTACCAGATATGGGTGTGCATTTACTTAACCATCTGTAATAATTTCCACCATCCTTTTCATACCTCATGATATAAAAGATGAAATTTCTTGGCAATTACATCCAAAGAAAAGGTAGATAAAGCAATCAGTATTTCCAATACCATTTATCTTGACTTTCAAGTAAGATCAAAAACAGTGCTCTTGTCAAAAAACAAACATTTCCAGATCGGAGACTAATCTTTTTCATTTTTTATTTTCTAAGCAAAGTTTTCCCACTGGGAATTAAAGAAGGAAAATACACGATAATGATGTGAATTGGTGATTTTATGTAATAGCAACCAATGTAGAAGAATATATTACCGTTGGGATTTGATAAGTAACTTTAGAGTTCAAGTTTCTGATGGTAATGAAATCTATGATAAGAAATAAACTAGAGAGAATTTCGAAAGCCTATTCTTGTACAAAGGAGTATTTTCAAACATAATTTTTACTGAATTCTAACAAAAAGGAAACTTGACTGGTACAGCTTTTATAATTTAACTTTGCTTATCCAGGGCTTATTTATATGCTGCAAAGTAAAAAATTAGTGTTCCTATGGAGCTTAAGTTGTGAGCTTAAGCTCGTAGACCATCTGAAAGTCCAAATTAGATCAACCGGGATTTACCTCGTCCGCCAAGTTTTATGATAAATCGGACGTAATGAAAGTTTCTTAGTAGGATTCGGTTTTGAAATTCGTGCTTCCCATCTCTCTGTGGCATCTGGAACTGGATATTTTAAATCCTTTATTGGGAAGAGGGGGTCAACAATGGAAAACATACTTTTGTAGCCGTTGCTTAAAATGAATTTAGACCCCCTTCTTGCTTCGAAGAGGGTGAAAATTCGCCAAATATATCCTAGTCAGGGAGCCACACGAGAGAAATGTTGATATTTAAGGATTGAGGTGATCAGCAAGCAGCAGAAGGTTTGAGTGTGCAATCTAATGCAATCGACCATGCTGAAAACGAGAATCGGCGTTATATAGTCGACAAATGGGTGCGACATCCACATTTCTTCAAATTCCCTAAAAATCCATCTTAACTGGCAAAAATTATATTAAAATCGATAAAAAATTACAGGTTACTCCAAAATTGTTCAGCTATACCTCAGATCGAAAGTAATTAAATAAAGAATCATATTCTCTTTTCAAAACATTTTTATCTTTTGCCGTTCAGTTGTAATCACAAAATTTCGACGAAAAAGTTAACACAATTTATCTCTCTTTTGGATTAATCTTGATCCATCTTGAAAATTTGCCTGACTGAGGTGTATTTTTTTTTAATGGCTTCTGTAGGAAATTTATTGTCCTACAAAATGACTGATCCAGAAATTCTCTAACTCTTCTCGTTTTTGAACTATTGACAGAAAAGCGGATTGACCCAATTTTTAGCTCGGATAAGCAGCGGCATCTATCCAGTGTGAATGCGTCAGGGTTCGCCCGGCCAGATAGATTTTCCAAGATAAGCTGAATAGCAAAAGTCAAGCTTTCGAAGATTTTTGCGCAGAGTCAGACGATTCATCGTGCATCACTATCTTTGAAGAAATGGGAGATTTACTGCAAAAGTTGAAGATCTCAAGAGAGGGTGATGAGAACTTGAACTGTCTAAAGGAAAAACTTACCGCATTGTCCCCGTGGTTAGAAAGGTTCGAGACTTCTCGTGCACGCTCAAAAACCCACAAGTTCTGGAAGCAGTACAAAGAAATGGTACTGGTTTTGTGGCAGTTTTTGTACAGTGAAAGATCTGGTGACTGGGATGGCCATCTTGAAGGAGCTAGCAAAATGCTTCCTTATTTAGTTGCATGTGGTCACTATAAGTATGGCACTTGCTTGATTGAGTACCTGGCTGAGATGCAGGGCTTACCTCAAGAAGTAGATCAGGCATTCCACAATGGACTGTTCAATGAGGAGGAGGAATGCAAAATTCAACTGCATATCCCCAAACCATGCTGTAGAATCTACCATTAATTTAGATTCAAAAACGGAAGGTGGAATGACGGGTATTACATGAATGAGTTGGCACTGGTGAAGTGGACTTTTACTCTTCCGTTCTGTGCCTCAGTCTCGTCTACATTCACTGAGATGCTACGCATTGTTCCCCAGACTGAGTTTGACTCCTCTCACCACGAAGATCACCCTTCCTTCGTTCTGCGGCAACACATGGCTGTTGATAAAGTGAAGTCTGTTCTGGAAGCCAGGCTCAATTCCTTTCGATCCACTGATGAAGATATGCTGAATATTTATACGCTTGAGACAGTTGATAGTGAGATAGCTGACAGTCTCCTCAGTGTGCGATCTGTTGGAAGCAGAGCGGTTGATCGCTACTTGGAAGGTGAAAAAGGTGCCTTTAGCAAAGTAAAGGTCATGAATAATGAGAAGGCGAAACAGAAAAAAGCAACCAATACTTCTAGTGCTGTAAATAGCCTTACCAATATTGAACTTCAAACTGTCTAAAGGGTATTGGTGAGTGTTGACTTTACAGGCGAAAGAGGACTTCACCATCTAAAGAATTTGCTTTCCCATGAGCTTCTTCCATATGCACCTTCTATATTCCAGAGAAGTGCCATATCTGGAATGGTTGTGCTTCGGACAGGAACAAAGTAGGCTCTTCTGGAGTATTTGAAAAAAAAAATCAGCTTGAGCGAGTGGCCCGTTAACCTCGAGATTAGCAGTGAGTCGACTCACTCAAGGGTGGTAGACTTGATGCCCTACCTCAGAGGCCATCCACCAAATCCATCGGAAACCGTTGAGAGCTATGGAAAACGGACATTTTCTACGCTTGTGTCTTTCAACAGCAACGTTAAGGAGCTGCACGTCCTTGCAGATAGATATGATGGGATTTTTGGATATTCCGACGAAGAAGGCAAGGTGATCTGCCTAAAGGACTGCGGTGGTTGCCGTGAGCAGCGAGGATGTTCAAACAGGTCTCCGGTAGCTCTAGGTAGACACTCAAACTTAGATGACTGGAACTCGTTGCTCTCAAATTCCAAGACAAAGGCAAGACTGATTGAGCTTCTATTCGGTGAGTTTGAAAACTCAGTTCACCTGCTGCAAGCAGGGTTCACTGTGTACCTCTCAGGAGGCTTTCGAGACCGGATGAGAGTGGTGATGCTCAACAGAAGTGGAAATGCTGATACAAACTTTGAAGAGCGTTTGAGCTGTACCCATGAAGAGGCCGATACAAGAGTTGTGTTACACATGTTGGACTGTTTGGAGAGGGGTTTCGATGTCGTTTTGGTTGAAACGAATGACACAGACATAGTTGTCGTCTTGCTATATCACTACAAGTTATTCCTTGGGAACCACCCAAATTGTTAAAAGCGGAAAGTTTATGTCAGGTTCCACAGCTATTTATTGCCTATACATCGGCTTTGCAGCAATTTACCGAACGATTTTGTTCACTCCATCTGCCTTCTTCATACGCTTTCAGGGTGTGATACCGTGGGTTTCATGTTTTCTAAAGGAAAACGAGTGGTGGCCAAGGCTGTCGAGAAATGGGGATTGGAGAAACCGATTGCTTTGCTTGTCCAAGAGATACAGAAGTCAAAGCTCGACCCTGCGGTTCTAGAAAAATTCAGTGTGATTTGCAAAAAGGTCGTTGTTGCCTCATACGGAAAAGACCCAGACCACTTTACCTCTCTTAATGAATTAAGAGTGCATTTGTACCCTCGAAAGCGGGAGCTTAAGTATTTGCCACCATCTGACGCTGCCTTTGAGTGTCATGCTAAGCGCGTGTACCTGCAGTTGGACATTTTTTTGCAAGCAAATCGAGCAAAGCCACAGTTTCTGGATTCCCTGCAATTTGGTTGGATGTTTCAAGACGGTGGGGTTAGGCCAGTTGTGTCTACCCTTCAGGCATTTCCAGAAGGTGTGGTCCCCCAGTACTGCTCGTACAAGCGCTGTACAAAAAAATGTTCATGTGCTGGAAATAGACCTTGCGATTTACTTTGTGGCTGTGGTGGGAAGTGTTTTATGGACGAGTTTGATATGCTTGATGGATAATTTGATATGCTGAGCTACTTTTTAACTTTTGTAGTAACAAGTGCCGTTCACGAAATCCGTAGCAGGTGTTAGTATAGTAATCTTTTTTTTGTTTATTCAAGCTTATTGAATAATAATCTTGTCAAGTTTACTAATAATTCTGATTAGGAATGAAAGAGAGTTGTAATCAAGGTCATTGTTGAGTATAGTGGCAATCTTCCTGTCTGAGATAATAAAACTATCCGCTACCAGCTGAATCTAGGCATGAAATCTTTTCCAGCGCGAATAAAAAAAAAATTAAAATTGCAAGTTTCAAGGTCATTCGCGATGGTCCCTACTGTACTCGTCACTTCTGGCATCAGTTACGAAAGATTTGGCGATCATTGTGGAAATTTTTCCGAAACGTGATTTAATAGTAAAAAAACGCGAAATTTTCAATTTTCGGGGTCAAGCACCCCCCGGCCGAGTATATAACGCCCATTTTCGTGATCAGCGCTATCGATTACCCCATATTCCGTTGTCAAACCTTCTGCTGCTCACTGATCACCTACCCGACACATTTTCGTTGAGTGGCTCCCTGACTATCCTGGCTACAACACTTGCGCTTTAGTGTAGAAACAAAATTTGGGTTATAATCTCGCCATATCAATGCCATCCGATTTTACCAATTTCTTAAAATGTTTGCTGTGAAACGCAAAAAAGTATCCCTTCACCTTAATATATTGTTAATTGGGAGCTTTTTATTGTTGGACAATTAGAGCTTTCTGGGCGCATAGAGATGAAAAGAAAAAATTATAAAAAAAACACAGATAAATTATAACGTCATCAACTGGCAAAATCAATATAAAATATGCAAAATCAAATATATCAAAATTCATTTTTTGTGTTATTGGCATAAAAACATTATTTTTGTGTCATCTTTGCTTATAGATGGCGAGAAAAAGTGTTAAAATTTACCTCAAAGAAGCATTGAAAATCATATCGGTTCGTGGTTTCTTAAGTTAAAATTAGGATACATCTACTCTATTTTCAAGACTTTCGTTTTTAATAAAGCCCTGTTAGGAGCCACAACATAATAAAAACTAAAAAGAAACGGTATTCCTCACATAAATTTTGTTTAAAGTGATGTAAGTATTTTGATTTGATTCGAAGCTGTTTTCAAATGTTTTATAAAGACTCATAAAAAACACAGATTCTAAAAATTCTAAGGTATCATTCCATAAATTTTCCCTTTTTCGCTTCATAATGCCAGAGGATTGAGACAAGATTAGATACTTATTCCAAAAGATTATCATAACCTCGGATAGACCTGGTTCACATTTCAGAGTCAATACTACAAGAAAAAAAGGTCATTAAACTGAGAAAAAGGGAAAAACAATCTAGCATAAAAAAATTAAATGGTTGAAAATACAGAACGTGCAAGAGAATACATTAACACAGAATATCAAATAACGAGTAATCATTCATGGAATACTAGGTAAAATCATTGTTTGATATGATAGGTAAAATAGTAAAATGAGAGAAGTCATAGCTCATCATAAACATGAAAATAAATAAAACTTATAAAATTTGTGAAGAAAATAAAAAAAAATTAATAAAACACATAGGGAGTAGACAAGGAAAGTAGTATAGATAACTGGGAGGGGGGCTATTGGGATGGTTTATTAGTTTATATTAGTAATATATGAGACAAACATTTTTTATATCTTGAAGCTCCTCAGTTCTGGGGTACCTCAAGGTAGTATCTTTGGACTCACTCTTTTCCTGGCGTATATCTACGACATAAAAGACAATTTCATTAAGCCTCTTCAACATTTTCCTGACGAGTAACACAGCTATCCATTAGCAGAATCGCCCTGTAAAAGCTTCCGTATCCCTGCGATCTGATCTCGGGGAGATAGAAAACTGATATGAAGCCTGGATAGTCAATTTCATTGCATCCAAGACTAAGCAGCTACTAGTCACCCGGTCGGATATATTTTGTCAACTTTACGACTTCATCTTCAAGGGTGAAGCTATCAAGAGGGTTGACAAACTTTGTCTCTACGGAGCTCATTTTTCTCCTTGGGAAATATTTCACAATTGATTTCGATCCTCCCTTTCAAGAAAGATGGGTGTGATTCTTCGGACTAAGAACCAATTTACATCCGGCTCGATTATCCCCCATATGGATGCCCACCTTTTCAGGGACTCTTAAAACCCTATTGGTGCATCTATAGAGGATCCGAAATAGTCTTAATGGGAAAATTGTAGCACCAATCGGTAGCTTTACAGCTTCTCAGTAAGAGAGCTGAAGTGGCTTCAATGGGTGCTTTCTACAAGTACATTCACCGCCCTAATACCGATGAGATCCCCTCGCGTACCGTCCTTTGCTAAGCCAATACGAAAAACACGCAGAAACACAAGTTTGACCACCTTTAAGACGAGACACCAAGCACCTTCCTTTTTAGCAGTTTGGCACAAAGAATTTTGTCATTAAAGAAAGTAAGGCAGCGAATGAGGGACAAGGTTGGCGCACACTAAGAAACAGCACGGGGCGGGCAGAACCTAGATAAGGAGTACCTTCCGGGGAAGATATTTTCTGTGCGAGGGTTTAGTGCTCCATCTTTTTCGGAAGCACAACGTCTTCAACACTCAAGCGTTTCTAGACGTAGAGATAGTTTCAAGTATGTCTGATTCAATGCTATATTTTTCATTTTTGTTTAAATCTATTTTAGAACTCTTCATCAGAAACATTTAGGTTTTATGAAAGTCATAATAATTTATACGCAACTGACTATTTCCCTACGTTCCTAACAGAAGGAAAGGAGTTCTCCTAAAAGCCTTTATGTTAATTCTGAAACTTATTAGACACTGAATAGGGAGGCCTCTTCGGAGCAAAGCCATTGGGAAGTTTTTCCAGAAGTGCTATCTATTGATGCTAATTGATCAAGAGAACCCACTGAGAATCCACAATCCATGAATCAATAAAATTTCACATTACAAGATTTTTAACAATTGTTATTGGAAGCAATTGGCAAGACTTTCTGAAGCATATTGCTTCTCAATATCCCGTCGTCTTCTTGAGCAAAGTAAGATTACATAAATCTTTTCCATATTTTCCAATGTTGAAATACTCCACTAAGTATAAAAAACAAATTCGACTATTTAGGCCGTTTCCACCAACTATGATATCCAGCCAAATTAGATTGCTGATTAACAACGACGCTAGGAAGTGTCTTATATTTGTTACTCAAAGTGTGATGCAATGTAGAAAGAGATTGAATTCAATGGGAAAGAAAATTCGAATTCCGCCCAAGCATATCTTACATTTTTATCGCACGAAAACGCTTAGGAAACAAACACAAGGAGGTTATAAATTATGAAATGTATTAGGTAAATAAACGGGAATTCCTCTTATTTATATTATTTGCAAAGAGGATTCAGGAAATAAAAGTTAAACATGTGAGCCGTTCAACAGAAAAGTTGGATTAAGTACGTAATAATCATAAATTAAAGAAAAAAGACAGAATATGAGTATTGCTTTTTTAGATTGTATATTGCTGGAATTTTAAGATAAAGCTTGGTGATGAGGAGAAAAATATGGCGTCCTATAATCTAAGTGGGCAACTTCGACTCACTATGACTACCATTAAAGAGTAGCTTGGGTGGCTTGGGCAGGTTCTTTGCAAGGACAGGGAAGTATCCCTATATAATAATAATAATAATTTATTTTTAACCCGCTACAAAACAACAAACACAACAAGCGGAGTACTAGGAAAAAGAAGCTTAAAGAAACTTCAAAATACACAAATATAATGCACAATCACTAGCGGCAAAACAATCGAATTAAAGGGTGGAAACAACCTAAAGAGTAAACAGCATTATTAGCTAAAACAGTATTTAATCTTTCATATGAATCAGTAATCTCCGTAACACCGTATTTACTAACAATGGCATGATCAAACAGTTCGTGGTAACGAACTGTAGTAAGGAGCGACCCGGCTCAATAGTAACCAAAACTCTAAAAAATGGAATTTTGATACCAATAGCTACATCAAAAGAATCGCACTTAATGCTGATTTTAAATATATAAGTTTCATCAAGTTTAGTCTTACCCATCAAAAGTTATGAGCCTGAGAAAATTTGCGTTATTTTAGAAAATAGGGGGAAACACCCCCTAAAAGTCATACAATCTTAACGAAAATCACACCATCAGATTCAGGGTATCAGAGAACTCTACTGTAGAAGTTTCAAGCTCCTATCTACAAAAATGTGGAATTTTGTATTTTTTGCCAGAAGGCAGATCACGGATGCGTGTTTATTTTTATTTTTTTTTTCCAGGGGTGATCGTATCGACCCAGTTGTCCTAGAATGTTGCAAGAGGCCTCATTCTAACGGAAATTAAAAGTTCTAGTGCCCTTTTTAAGTTACTAAAAAAATTGGAGGGCACCTAGGCCCCCTCCCACGCTAATTATTTTCCCAAAGTCAACGGATCAAAATTCTGAGATAGCCATTTTATTCAGCGTAGTCGAAAAACCTTATAACTATGTCTTTGGGGACGACTTACTCCCCCACAGTCCTCGTGGGAGGGGCTACAAGTTACAAACTTTGACCAGTGCTTACATATAGTAATGGTTATTGGGAAGTGTACAGGCGTTTTCAGGAGGATTTTTTTGGTTGGGGGAGGGGTTGATAAGAGGGGTATATGCTGGGGGAACTTTCCATTGAGGAATTTGTCATGGTAAGCTAATTTATAAGTTACGTATATCTTTTACTAATAAAAATATTCGTAAAAAATGAAAAGTTCTAGTTGCCTTTTTAATTAACCAAAAAATCGGAGGGCAACTAGGCTTCCTCCCCCGCTGTTTTTTCTCAAAATCATTCTATCAAAATTATGAGAAAGCCATTTAGCCACAAAAAAAATGCAAATTTCGTTTTAATTATTCCTCTGCGGAGAGCCAAAATCAAAACATGCATTGATTCAAAAACGTTCAGAAATTAAATTAAAAAAAAAAACAAGTTTTTTTAACTGAAAGTAAGGAGCGACATTAAAACTTAGAACGAACAGAAATTACTCCGTATATGAAATGGGTTTTCCCCTCCGCAATCCCTCGCTCTTTACGCTAAAGTTTGACTCTTTGCCACAATTCTAATTTTTAAAACAATTAAAATTTTAGCGTAAAGAGCGAGGGATTGCGAATATATCACACGAATTGATTTTAGTTGCTTCTTCTGGAGCAGAGGATAAATACCAGACATAAATAAAATGGAATGGTCAAAAATGTACTATAAAGACGGGCGAGTGTTCGACGTGAGTAACGACCACGATTAGCGACGACTTTCCCGTAGCCTATCAAAAGCTTTTGTTTAATGTCGACAAGAGCTTTTGCACGGAGCCCAGAGAACGGACTGCAAATATGGATACCAAGCCACTTAATAACATTCACACATCAACTTGAATAAGATCCATATGGCAGTGCAAAAGCTGTAGATAGTGATTTTACGTTGAATGCCAGGTACTGGCATTTATCAACATTCAGGGTTAATCCGATATTAGAAAAAAGGCGAGAAACAAGATCAACTGAGTGGACCAGGCCTGATCTCGTTCTGCTTATCAACAATATATCGTTTCTTAAGCAGCGTAGGAAATATTGGCGTAGTTAAGATAACAGGTAGATTTGATATTAGTCAACACATGATTAAAACACATTTTGAATAAACATTGGGATAAAACTCCACCTTGACGAACGCCTGACCTGACAGGGATATTTCCAAAAACATGTGACTGCTTCTTCAGTCTGACATAAAAATCACCATACCAAAAATTCAGCAATAAAATAATTGAAGAATTAACTCCTGATACGGCGAGAAATTGCCAAAGCTGGGCATGGCAAATGGAATCAAATAGCTAAGTCAATATGAGTTACGCTAAAGGGTACACTGAGTGCAATCCTTTATTTTAGGCCTAATACAATTACTGCCGTTATTACTGTCTTAATATTACAGATAAAAGGAAGAAAAGGTGGACATGTTTTGTGTATATCATCAATATCTAACATATATCGCCTTCCTTGGAAAGTCTACCACTGGATATTCTAAGCCTGAAGAAGACAGACCGACAGACCGACAGAATTTGCGATTGCTATATGTCACTTGGTTAATGCCAAGTGCCATAATGAAACTGATCTTATCAACTGATTGGCCTAAGCAACCACCAAATTCCCTTTCATATTGATTTGACAATGATGGATCAGGCTCGGAAAATTCACTTTTAAAGTAACCATACCACTGGCAACTGGTACTTTATCTCTTTTAAGCACTTTCTATACGAAATTAGGTTCACTTGTGGCTTTACTTGATAGTTCAGCTACTGATTTAGCCTGCGCGAAACTTCGCTTTCTTTTTAGACGAATTTCATTTATCAAATCTTGCCGTGGCATACCACACTCCTTCCAGACACGAAACCAGAATAATTTTTGGGTCACTTCAACTTGCAAAAGTAAAATATAGCCTCAAAATTATTTCGAGATATGGATGGTTTTTTCTTCAACTTACAGGTTTTTCCAAAGGCATTGGAAATAATTCAAGATATCGGATATTTCGAGATTTGACTGTATAAAATAAGTTTTCCAAATGAAAATAAAAAAGTGACATCAACATTGAAAACAAGCAAAAATTACCGTGTATCTTTGCCCGTCCCTCGCCCTTTACGCAAAAGTTTACTGTAGCATAAAAAGCAATATGACGAAAAGCTGTTTCATAATACCTCGAAAATAGTAAGCCTTATTGATACGCACTTTCTTTAATCAACATAATTTTCAATTTAGATGGTCTGGAAGCTGATTGGTGATTTTCGCATCTTTAACATCCCTCATTCAGCAAAAGAAAATGAAAATAGTATTCGAAAAATAAAGAGCAAACTTTACCATTTGCCAGAAGTTTTCTAAAGACGCCACTTTCTAGTTGTTGTCGTGCCAACAAATAAGCATCCTCCAAGACGGAAAAACTTTAAAGTTGATGTTAAAAAAAGCTTATAGAATATTTATAACCTAAAAAAAATATTTTCGAGCAAACGATAAAGTATATTATTTCTTAGTTTGGCGTACAACTGCTCAATAATTTCAACGACGATTATCTGTAAGCTCATCTCTTCCAGGGATATTCCTACTCCTTCTAAAACTACACCCTATTATTTAGCATCTGTAAAATTTATTGTTATTTTTCTTATTTGACAAAACAAAAACACTAGCTTTTTCCTAGATCAGTACATCCATAGCTTCATGATTTATACGGGAAGCACTTATTACGATTGTATTTTTTTTACTGAAGGTCGAAATCTCCTGAGAGAACAATGATGTTATCTATATACTGGAATGAAGCAATTATTGAAATGATAGATAGACCCAGCAGAAATGTTTATATATATATATATATATATATATATATATATATATATATATATATATATATATATATATATATATATATATATATATATATATATATATATATATATATATATATATATATATATATATATATATATATGGACAAATTGCTTTAATACTACAGTTAACTTGAGATGTTACAGCTTGGATATGATTTTTGAGTTATTAGAATTTGTTTTATACAAAAATTATATAAGATTTGGTGGTGATTTGTACAAGCAAATTGTGGGAATTCCCATGGGGGGGGGGGAATGCCAGCCCATTTATAGCTGAATTGTTTTTAAGTCAACTAGAATATAAATATATGATGGATAAGAATAATCCAATTAATTTAAAACATGTTTTGTCAAATAATAAAAGATATTTAGATGATATTTTGGTCTTAAATTGTAAGGATTTCATTGATATTTCTAAAAATATATATCCATCAGAGTTATTCTTGAATCTAGTCATGGCGCTGGTCATGAAGATCATTTCTTAGATTTAAATATTAATATTTGTGATAATAATAAATTAAGTTTTAAAATGTATAATAAAACGGATGATTTTGATTTTGAAGTGATTAGTTTCCCATTCCCTGAAAGTAAAATACACTCAAATATCACATATTCAGCGTTTTTCTCACAGTTACTTCGTTATGCAAGGATTTGTAGTAATTATATTGATTTTAAAAATAGATGTAAAATCTTAAGCCAAAAATTGATATCAAGAGGTTTTTCTGCAAATAAATTAACCTGGCAATTTAAAAAATTTAGTTTTCATTATAACGAACTTTTAAATAAATATCAAAAGAATTATCTAGAAATACTTAAAGAAATTTTCAACTAATTTCGGAGGTTCGAGAAATATTGTCGCAGCGCCATTTATTTTGAATTGTGTTTCTAATTGAGCGGATTTTTTTTTTTAAATTAGCCACATGGTAAAGATGAATTCTATAATTGTTTAGTTCATTCATGTTTTTTGCAATGTGTTAATATTTACGATTTGGTAAAATTTATTATATTTAGTTTACCTATTGTTGCTTAAAAGAGGGATATATTAACAGGATAAGCTTGTTTTGGTGTTACTTGGTTGTTTTACATTTGCTGTTTTTTTTCTTTCATAGGCATGTATTTTCGGGGTGATACCTGACACGGGGATGCCATGGATATTCTGTGCTAGCCACAACACTTGGCTGGGGTAGAGAATTTAAAGTGGCGAAACCCTATATAGGCCAGTGTATTCTCCTAATGAGCCCTTGTGTTGGGTTGTTGCCTCTGAATTATTTGTCTTTATTGTTTTTTTTTCTATTGTTTGGTAAATGGCAACTTATACTTATTGACGACATGACTGTCTGTCCATGGATTATTCTTTATGGTTGATTGCGTATGGCTATGCTGTTTGACCTATGTGATTGTATGGATGAGTAGGGTTAAGGCCTCATTCAAGTGCTGGTCTATATTAATCACTAATTTAGGAAAACCGTCTTCCTTTTCTCCTTGTCTTTTTTTTTTTTTTTGTGTGTGTGTTTGCGCTGTTGCATCGGTGATTTCTCTTTTCATGATATATACATATATATATATATATATATATAGTAGCTGTTGGGGTGGCGCGAAGCGCCACCCCAACACCTAATTGGTGGTGGCACTTCGCGCCCCCTCCAAGCCCCCGCGCGCGCTTAAGTCGTTACGCGCCATATTAGTTACGCGCCATTGTAGTTGTGTCCCTGTGTCCCACCTGTGAATATAGATAGATATATATATGTTTTTCAACTACTTAAACTTGCAAATATACAACATTCTTCGTTGTCCCATTGTCTGTGCATATAAATAGATTGTCAGGTTTACCGACTCTTGAACATGCAATATATAATTGTCAATGGGAAAAACAATCCGTATTCAGATCTATACCTCATTATTCTAATGATTGCCCTTGAGCTTTGTTTATGGTGATTGCTAATCGAACATTCCCTGTGTCCCCGTCGTCATTTATATATCCCCCTGTGCTCCACGGCGTCCCCGTTGTAGTTGTGTCCCTGTGTCCCGGTCGTCATTTATATTCCCGTGTCCCGGTCATTTGTGTCCCGCTGTTTTTTTCTTTTAGTTTTTTACCTTTTTTATTTCTTTCCTCTTTTTAAGTTTTTTTCTTTTTAGGTTTTTTCTTTTTTTAGCTTTTTTCGCACCATTAGTTACGCGCCATTGTAGTTGTGTCCCTGTGTCCCACCTGTGAATATAGATAGATATATATATGTTTTGAAATTTAGCCCATGTTTTTGAAATTTGGCGGAGTGGGTGGTTCATCAAAACATTCTTACTACCAATATATAGACAGGTTTCAAAATTATTAAATAAACCAAAAAGAAACCAAATGATATCAGTGAGAAACCATGAAAGGTTATCTTAAAAATAGGATTAGCGGTAATAGAAAAGCGATCAGAGTGACAAAGTGACAAACATTATAGCAGCACTTTTTCTGTCTTTTATATCTGCAGACAATACAAAACCTTCTGCAAATAAAGTTCCTATTAACGATCACAATGTAAATACGTTCCGGACTCAATTTCCCAATATCAGAACTGCTCTATAAGAATAAGACGATTAGATCTTACAGAGTAATCAACGTTGATCTCTTTGAAGACGTGTAGGATCAGTCCGCAATCTCATTCGTTTGTTCAAGAATGGGGAGTATAGGCAGTTTAAAATCCTAGGGGCTATCGGTTAAAACAACTTAAATATCAGGAAGTACGTCGTGTGTCGCGTTATTAAAAATTTTCGCATATAAATCTTTGGCTGAAGTAATTGTATCACAGCAGAAGTTGACGAAACTAAAAGATGCCCAATAGAAGTGCAAACAGAGCAGAAGTGCAAATAATTAAAGAAAATAATTACTACCATATTATAATATCCATCTAAAACATTAAACACGGAATATCATGAACAAGAACATTAATAGACCACATGATGAGTTGAAGTGCTCATTAAAAACTTTGATAAACCAGCTAGCATGTCTCAACATGTTTCCAAGAAATGTTAATTGGACTAGTCATTTAAGAAAGTGTTGTTATAGAGTTGATACTCCTGGTGACATATTACAGCCCCTCGCTGCTACAGAAAGCCAGAAAATACTTCTGTTTTTGGTATATATGTTTTCAGGTCTTTTGACTTAATCCTGTAGGAAAAGAAGCGGGATTGCCTTTCTCTAAGCATTTGTAATTCTGTACTCCCACCAGGCCTATTTAACTTGGCCACTCTGTATATTGTATTTTACATGCTCATTTTCGTTTTTTTTTTTTTTTTGCACAAATCGTTTTAAGAAAGATTTCTTATAAGGTTATTACTCCTTATGATATTTTCACCATCGTTAGGAGGCACATATTACCTTAGTGCGAGCAATATCGTTTTGGTAGCAACCTTTGATTATTATAGGGGGTTCTAAAGCATATTTAATATACACGTCTTTTCCTTAGGACTCCGTGTACTGTTTTCTTGATTAAAACATTAATTTCAACTTTCATATGAAGTTGGGTGGAAAACGAAAATAGAAAGATGGAAGGCTGAAGAAGTTTATTCCTTTGATTTTTTTTCAATTTTTTTAAAAAAAAAAAATTTTTTTTTTTTAAATAGAAGTCTGGATTAAGATTTCGAGTTCTCAAATATTATTTTTTTGAAGTTTTTTTTTTCACAGCCGAGCTAATCATTCGTGAAACCAATCATTTTTTAGCAACAGATACTTTACAGCTACAGTAATTAAATATGTGGTGCCACATCAATTGCAATAAAAGTTTTCCATTTTCCACCAAACCAAAGTGGTCATGAATAATTCTCAATCATTGATAGAAGCGTAAAAGCAAAAAGTTTGTAAAGAAGATTAAAAATTATGAAATCGTACAACGGAGCAAAAGAGTTTGACCGAGGATAAAACGTGCCTTACATTACTGAAATTCTATTCTTCTCGCTTTACATCTAGAATTAAACAAACCAAAACTTAATCGAGGTTTGAAATGTACCATTAGCCGAGAAGAAGTATCTCACCCAATGAACCTACCAAACCACTTAAACGAAAACCCAAAAGCCCCCTCCCCACCAATGCTATGAGCAGGTATAAAATTATCCGATTTTTCATTCTTTTGCTATTTTTCAATGAATAAAATTTCTTTTATTTTATAACGACGAAGTACAAATAAAATCAGCAAGGAAACCACTGGCAACTATTTTCATTTTTATGGACGATAATTACGTAGATAAAATTTTTAAGACACTGATTAAATAAGATAATATACAAAGGATCGACTGATATCAAAGTCTCTATTTCAGTTTTCATATGCTAAATATCACAAACTTGTTATGGATTTAGTGTAAATAGGATCTCATCAATATCCATAAACTTCTAATAATATCCAACCTTTCCTCCTGATCAAACTGCAGAGACCCAAAACAATTTTAAATCCTTAAAAAAGCTTAGAATTAATTAAATCATCCTCATCATCCCCACACGTTAGGCAAAAATATAGAACTTGTTAGAAAACAAAATAAAGCCAGCTTATAAATTCTCGTTGAAACTGTTATATAAAAGAATCCAAGGATTTTTACTTTCACTTTTATGTTAAGCTTTAAAAAACTCCAGAAGATAAGAAAAGAATCAGCAATATTTCAGGCGAAGTCCTCCTGTTTTCCAATCGACTAAATTTTAGAGAGAACGGTTTAACGATCCGAGTTACTGCATCTAAAAGCTAATATTTTTTCTACTCTCCAGCAACAAAACTTGACCTCTTATTGGAAACACTCGTTCCAAGTTTTCGGTGGGTAAATGCTTCGAGATCAACTCGGAAATGGAAAATAACTCATAAATGGAAGAAAAAGAATAACACGCTAAAAAAAATATCACCCGAGTCAGTGCTGTCACTTACTTGAAGTACTTTTACTTGAAGTACTACTTAAGTAAAATTTTCCATTACTTGTACTTGTACTTAAGTAAAAACTCTAGGGTGTACTTATTACTTAAGTAAGAAAACGAAATACTTATTACTTAAGATACTTTTAATGTACTTATTTTTCAACTACTTTACCTTTGACACGGAAATTTTGTGTGTGTGTGCTTTGGCAATGTACAAGAAAACATCACCTTTACAAACTCAGATATAGCTTTTGTGTGTGTGTGTGCTTTGGTAATGTACAAGAAAACATCACCTTTTAGATTTAGAGTTAACTCAGATATAGTTCCATGCCCTGTTTTTGGATATGAAACAAGGTGTTTGTTTTTGAAGAAAAAAATTGTAGTATGGTTAACACTTGGTTTAATTTTTGTTTTAAAGTTATATAACAAAGAAAATTGAAATTATTTCATATTACACTGGTCGACACTGAGCTAAAATCCCTGGTTTTGTGCTAAATGTTGCATACTGTAGTCTATTTGGGCTTATATTTCTGACATTAGTGTTTAAGGTTTGTCATCTCGTCAACTGAACCAGATTTCTACCATTTCATCATCTTCAGGACCATATTATTGGTAAAACTACTGAAGCTATGAATCTTTACCCATCTAAATGTTGTCTGCAATAAACAAGTCAAGGGAATTCTAGCTGGATCCAATGCAGTGATATTTTGTCAAATTTGTTCCAGCAAATTCAGGTATTCAGACGAATCTGACTTCAGATTTGTCACTCCATTCATAAATTATAAGCCCTACTAAATTAAAGGAAAACTCAACTTTCTTAAGACTTGAAACCCTCTCCCCCTCGCCCTATTTGAGATAGGGTTTCCGATACCAGAACTTGATATGAGCCCTGATCATAGGCATCTTTGGTCTAGTTTTCATTCGGATCCGTTACTCCATTTGCAAGTTATACTAAATTAAACAGAAAACTTAAATTTTTCAGGAATTAAAACCCACTCCCTCTTGTTAATTTTGAGCTAGGATCTTCATCTCAAAACTTGATATGTGTCATGGTCTTAGGCCTTTTTGGTTCAATTTTCATTCAGATCCATTACTCCAGTCGCAAGTTACTCTGAATTAAACGAAAAACTGTTTTTAGCACTTAAAGCCCTCTCCCCCCTGTTTTATTTGAGCAAGGGTCTTCATCTTTCAACTTGATGTGTCTCATGATCCTTGGCACCAAATCTGGCCACCAAAATTTTCATCCAAATCCAACCTGCGGTTCTCCCCCTTTACGTGATTACACAGACGGACGGACTTAGGTAGCCATGTTGGCTCACTGGATCAAAAAAAGAAAACAATAGCATATCTTCATCCAGGCATCATCACCTATTTGGATGGTGGAAAATATCCATCAAGATAGGTTTTTGAGATCTGTCTGTCTGTCCGCCCGTCTGTGCAATCGAGTATAGCGGGAGAACCGCCAATCAGATTTGTATTAAAATTGAACTATTTGGATTAAAATTGAGCTTAATTAGGGCGATGGGGCTTTAGGTGTCAAAAAAATTCGAGTTTTTCATTTAATTCACTGTAACTTACAAATGGAGAGATGAATTTCGATGAAAATTGAATAAGATGCCTAAGAATATATATGCCTTGAGTTCTGGGATGGAGACCCAAGCTTAATTAGGGCGAGGGAGGGGGCTTTAAGTGCTAAAAAATTGAGTTTTTTGTTTGACTCAGTTTAACTTGCGAATGAAGTAATGGATCTCAATGAAAGTCAAGCCAAAGATGCCAAAACCATAAGACACATAATGTTTGGAGATAAAGACCCTAGCTTAATTAGGGGGAGGGGGTTTTAAGTGCAAAAAAAGTTGAGTTTTTCATTTAATTCAGTGTAACTTGCGAGAGATCGATGGATCTCAGTGAAGATTGAACCAAAGGTGCCTAAGACCGTGGCAGGCATCAAGTTTTGAGATAAAAACCCTAGCTCAAATAGAACGAGGGGGAGTGGGTTTTAAGTGATGAAAAAGTCAAGCTTTTGGTTTAATTTAGTATAACTTGCGAATGGAGCAACGGATCCAAATGAAAGCTAGACCAAAGAAGACTAGAATCAGGGCTCATATCGAGCTCTGATATCACAAGTCCTATATAAAATAGGGCGAGGGGTAGGTGGTTTCAAGTTTTAAGAAAGTTGAGTTTTCCTTCAGTTTAGTAGGGTCTATAACTACTTCCACCCATGGCTTGCCCAAAGCCTAAAAATAACCCTTTTCCTAAATGAGTCATACTGAAGCCAACCTTCAACCAAATATTCCATCCCCAGAGAAAAATTACTTTGTATGGCACACGCGAGTGGGAGGACGGTTAATTTGGAAAAATTAGATCGGGTCTTAATTAAGTTTGATGTTTAGAAGGATATCATGTCTTAGAGCTCTTATTTTAAATTCCGACCGGACCAGGTGACATTGGAGGGGGAAGCCTAAAATCTTGGAAAATGCTTAGAGTGGAGGGATCGGGATTAAACTTAGTGGGAAAAATAAGCACAAGTCCTAGATACGTGATTGACATAAACAGAACGAATTCACTCTCTTTTGAGGAGTTGAGAGAAGGGTTAATTCTGAAAAATTAGAAAAAAATGAGGTATTTTTAACTGACGAAGGAGTGATTGGATCTTGAATTTCATCGGATGAGATTTGATATTTAGAAGGACCTCGTAACTCAGATCACATGTTTGAAATCCCGACCAGATCCAGTGTCATTGGGGGGATTTGGGGGGGGGGGGGGAAATCTTGGAAAACGCTTAGAGTGGAGTGATCAGGATGAAACTTGGTGGGAAGGATAAGCACAAGTCCTATATACATGATTGACATAACTGAAATGAATTTGCTCTCTTTGGGGGAGTTGGAGGGGGTGTTAATTCGAAAAAATTACAAAAATTGGGGTATTTTTAACTTAAGAGCGGGTGCCCGTCGTGAGGTATTTTTGAATTTGATATTAAGAAGGAACTCATGTCTCGGATCTCTTATTTTTCAACCCCGGCCAGTTCTGGTGACATCGGGGGAGAGTTGGAGGGGGACACTGGAAATCTTGGAAAAACACTCAGAGAGGAGGGATCGAGATGAAACTTGGTGGGTAGAATAAGCAAATGTCGTAAATACGTGATTGACGAAACCGGACTGGATCTACTATCTTTGGGGTAGTTACGGGAATCCAGTGTTTTGGCGAGTCCGGTACTTCTGGACGTGCTAGGACAATGGAAATTGATAGGCGTATCAGGGACCTGCACAAATTGACTTGATTAGGTTGATTTCCCCGATTCAACCATCTGGGGGTAAGGGAGGAGGAAAAATTAGAAAAATGAGGTATTTTTAACTTGCGAGTGGGTGATCGGATCTTAATGCATTTTGATATTTAAAAGGACCCTGTGTCTCAGAGCTCTTATTTTAAATGCCGACCGTCATTAAGCCCCCGATTTTTCTTTTAAATTAATCTATTGATTCTTATAAGTTTGCTAGAGCTCATGCCATATGAGCTCTAGGCTCTTTCGACTTCGTCACAAGTGCCATATGAGCTCTTAGCTCTTGTTTAATTCCTTTTTTTCTCAGAAGATTTTCGACTTAGTCTCATGGTTTTTGCCACTTCATGGTGTGAAAACTGCTTCTAGAAATGGATAGGTTGCAACTTCTGCCGTATTGTCTTCTAGTATATTTAGATGTGTGCTTGCATCGTCCCTGCGTCCCCTTTAAAAGTTCTGTTTCTTACGGTGATATTGGTTTGTCTTCTATTGCATATGCAGACGACATTCTTCTTGTTGCCCGGACTCGCTGTGGATTACTTTCCAATTTTATTATTTTAACCAATGAACTATCTAAGATTGAACTGTCAGTTAATGCGTCTAAATGCGAGTTTATTTGTTTTAATAGCCCTTATGTGGTCGCTCCATTCGTTGCTGGGACTGCAATTCTGCCATGTTCTTCTTTAGTTAGTTGGCTTGGTTATTATGGACTGTGTTTCGGTCCAACACTTTTCACTACCTTTTCATCCCTAGTGAATCAAGCCGTGAAAAACTTACGACGTCACTTACGGAAAAATATCCCCAAACAAAAGCCGTTAAAACCGCAACGGTTTGTGCATAATTTATAATGCTTATTGCGCCCCTGTGCTTTTGTTTTTCTCAGGCATGTCTCATCTGTTTCGGAAGAAAAATCGCCATACTCTACTTGCGGCTTATTTCAGATATTGCAAATTCCTCCTCCGGCTTCCTAGATGGCATGAAAACAGAAAAATAATTACTCGATTTTGTATAATAGATATGCCTTCTTGAATTGGGTCTTTGATGATTTATGTACAAAGACTATCTACTTTATTCACGTTTACGACCCTCTTGCTGCTCCTTTTTATTGAGCTTTGATTTCTCTTATTAAAAAAGTCTGCAACTGACTCACTTGGCTCCTTACTTTTACATTTGAGTTTTTTTGTTGCTAAGGTTTTTACTTATTCAATCAGATAATTAACTACTTTGTTACCTTTTATCTGTTTTAAAGCCAATCCAAGGTTTATTTTTCTATTTTCAATATTTTTTCCACCATTCCGACATGTTTCAGAATAACCCTGTATTTTTTCAAGCATGCCAGATTTGACTGAACACTAATCGCCAGAAGTTCTACTCTACGTGCACTGTATTAATCCTGTCATATGATCTGTCTGATCCAATCAGAAGTTTTTGACTGCACTTAATTGTTTTGATAGTCTTTTTCTTTCAAGCCGATGTATTGAAAATTGGCTCAGATTATTTTTTGGACTTCGTTGGGTATCTACCAGCCAAATAAGGGAAAAAAACATTTTATTTTTTGTTATAATTCCCACATGTTTCAGAATAGCCGAGTATTTTTTCAAACGTGCCAGATTTGACTGAACACTAAACACCAGAAGTTCAACTCTACGTGCACTGTGTCAATCCTGTCATGTGATCTGTCTGATCCAATCAGGATTTTTTTGACTGTACTTAATTGTTTTGAAAGTCTTTTGCTTTCAAGCCGTCTTGTTGAAAATTGGTTAAGATTATTTTTTTGGACTTCGTTGGGTGGGTACCAGCCAAACAAGGGAAACGGTTAAAAACGATAAAACGGAACTTTTGGTTCTTGATTAAGATTTCCAAAAGAAGAATGACAGGGGACATTTTATAGGCAAGGGAAGGGGAATAAGAAGCCTCCAGAATGGATTTAAAAAAAGGTAGCATAGACTTGATATCAGAAATAAATATATATATATATATATATATATATATATATATATATATATATATATATATATATATATATATATATATATATATATATATATATATATATATATATATATATATATATATATATATATATATATATATATATATATATATATATATATATATATATATATATATATATATATATATATATATATATATATATATATATATATATATATATATATATATATAATATATATATATATATATATATATATATATATATATATATATATATATATATATATATATATATATATATGTATATATATATATATATATATACATATATATATATATATATATATATATATATATATATATATATATATATATATATATATATATATATATATATATATATATACATGCACATATATCTATATATATATAAAAATAAGTTGTTTGTCTGTTGACTGACGTCATGTTAGTGCGTCGACTGACGTCATCTTTGTCGACTGACGTCATTATAAGGATTAAGCTGTATGTCACCATGAACTTGTTTGTCGGCTGACGTCATGTTTGTCGACTGACGAAATTACAGACGTGCACACAAATGACGACCGGGACACTCAAAGAGAAATTACAGATTTTTACAAACATATATATATATATATATATATATATATATATATATATATATATATATATATATATATATATATATATATATATATATATATATATATATATATATATATATATATATATATGCTAGCTGTTGGGGTGGCGCTTCGCGCCCCCCCAAGCCCCCCGCGCTCGTAAGTCGTTACGCGCCATATTAGTTACGCGCAATTGTAGTTGTGTCCCTGTGTCCCACCTGTGAATATAGATAGATTTATATATGTGTTTCAAACTACGTAAAAATTACGAATATACAACATTCTTGGCTTTCCCACTACTGGGAGCTTTCCGTTTCCAATTGCCAGCAATTGATCTGAAAATGTTTGACCAGAGTCATCGTTTTGCAATCGAACACGCATATTTGTAGTTAATTTTAATATTTTTACGTGTGCCCATAAATTAGAATTTTTCAGGCAAGCATTCATTTCGTCTGCAGGAGTTAAACTACGTAAAAATTGCGAATATACAACATTCTTGGCTTTCCAATTGTCTGTGCATATACAAAGCCGTATGTACTAATAATGACGTCATATGCAAACGCTCTTATAACAAACAAACAAACATCCATACACACAACTCGTTTTTATATAGATAGATAGATAGATAGATACAATACAAATAAACTGCGTAAAACTTGCGAATATACAACATTCTTCGCTGTCCAATTGTCGCTGCATATAAATAGATTGTCAGGTTTACCGACCCTCGAACGAGCAACGTACAATTGTCCATGGGAAAAACAATCAGTATTAAGATCTATACCACATTTTTCTAATGATTGACCTCGAGCTTTGTTAATGGTGATTGCAAATGCTAATCGAATTGGGAATTGCAATCTTTTAAATTGAAAAGGCAGATCCGTTGGAATCATGGGAATGCGAGGAATAAGAACAGCCTCACCCTCAAAAGGCCCTGTCAAGATTGTGGCCTCTATTAGGTTTTCCATTGTTTTTTTTACGGCAAGTCGCGTGCCATTGCAAAGCTTTGGTGGGTTGATATTTCTTAAAAGTATTATTGGTACGCCTATTTTTAGTTGTAGCACGTGTGGTGGAAACCCTGAAAGATCTATGGAATTTCAAAATTCAGATGGATAATTAACCGCTTCATTTGGTTCCAAAACTGTGTCGACTGACTTATAAAGGACTGCCTGGTCTCGAATCTTGGTCAAAAGAATATTGTTGATTTCGTGGACGTCTATATTTTTGGGTACGAGAATCGCTCTTTCACTTAGCCATTTATTATTTTTATAATTTTTTAGAATATTCGGAAATATTTTTTCAATCAATTCATTTTTGGACGTCACTAAATTACAGAAATCAGCAGGTAGTTGTATACGTCCTGAAATTGAGTCTACTGGGAGCTTTCCGTTTCCAATTGCCAGCAATTGATCTGAAAATGTTTGACCAGAGTCATCGTTTTGCAATCGGACACGCATATTTGTAGTTAATTTTAATATTTTTACGTGTGCCCATAAATTAGAATTTTTCAGGCAAGCATTCATTTCGTCTGCAGGAGTTGATCTAGGTATTATAGGTAATGTTTGCCTGAAATCTCCCGCAAGCAATATTAATGTGCTGCCAAAGGGTTTCGACTTCCCTCTCAAATCTTTCAAGCATTGATCCAGAGCCTCGAGCGATTTTTTTGTGTGCCATTGTGCACTCATCCCAAATAATAAGTTTGCATTGCTGCAATACTTTACCCATCCCAGATGATTTGGAAATATTGCACGTGGGAGTTTCTGTAGAATGTAAATTCAGAGGCAATTTCAAAGCGTAATGAGCAGTTCTTCCACCAGGCAGCAATGTTGCGGCTATTCCGGACGACGCAATTGCCAACGCTATATCATTTTTTGATCGAATTGATGCCAGAATCAGTTTTATCACAAACGTTTTACCAGTACCTCCTGGCGCATCCAAAAAGAAAATTTCTCCAACGTTGTTATCGACACAATGCATTATCGTATCATAAATGTCTTTTTGTTCCGACGTTAACTTGAAAATGTTGTTTTGTACATACGACAATAGATCACTCGTACTGTAACTTTGTTCACGATCCAATTCTACACATGTCGAAACAGCAGCGATACGGTTAGGTGAAGGCATTCCCAAATCCTGAAGAGGTTTGTTTGCCATACGTACGCACAAATCTTCTTTAATAACTAAAGTGTAGTTATAAATTTCTGATGTAAAATCAAAAGTCATATCTGACGTCTCTAACTGTTTTCGATGGAGTATATCTTCGGACATTTTTGACTTATATTTTTCCCATAACTCTGTAGGAGCTGATGGATAGCAAGTTGTTAAAATGATGCCAAACAATGCACGAATTTGACTTGGGGTTGACGTTTCGCACGCGTCATTGATGCAGTTATCCCAGTGTTGGTCATTCTCCAATAAATTCAGAGCTTGGCATGCACTACGGTAAGTGTCATGTATAGTACCGTTTACAGTTCTCAAATACTCAAAGGATGTCGGACCGGGTACATTCACCAAAAGCAGGCGTAGAAAGAAGCATTCATGTTGATTGGGGTGAACGGTGTAGAATCTTCCTATCGTGGTATCTTTGAAGATGGTAGGTTGGCCGTCGACTGACTTACCCTGTTTTCGACGTTCAAATACTTTATTTTTAGTATTCCACGTGTAATACGAAGGCACTTCAGTATACAGCAGTTTTTTTGCAAAAGAATCATTTTTGCAAAGCGAAAAAAAAACTGTTAATTTTTTATCCGGTGGATTCAGGGCTCTTTGTTGCACGTTGGTTTCCGAGAAATAAACACGTTGACCATTCTGTAAATGTACCGCTAAGTGAACAACAGCTGGACTACGTTCATGTATCGGAAATGAAAGAATTCGCCAAACAGCTTCATTATTGCTTATGTATCTTCCAGCCTGATATTGTACGATTTCGTCGAAATCTTTGATTTCGGGCTGCAAGCCAAAAACTGCCATGTCACTGCCTTTGTTGACGTATTTACATATGTATTTGATTGCCTTAACGGAGTTACAGTATTCAACGTTTATGTGTGCATTAAATGTTTTTGGTAATAATGGGGAATATGGAACAACCCACTGGTTATCTACTTCGATGGTGGTACCGTTACGCTTCTTTATTATTGCTGTTTTACCGCCATCTTCAGTAGATCTTCTTCTATATTGTGGGTAACCATCATTGCCAGTAATTGTGTTGGATACTAAAAGTCGAGGATATTGCTTTGTGCACCTTCCTTTGGCCATGCATGGTGAATTTTCGTTCAGTGCACCGCAAGGTCCATGTATCATATTTTTTACAATAATATCATGTAGCCCCTTATCGACATTTTTATCAGGTATTTCAGCGGAAATCACATCATCAATTTCGTTCGAAGTAATTTTTTTATGTAGCCAGATTAGTATATGTGCGTGTGGCAAACCTCGTTTTTGCCATTCCACTGAGTACATCCAGCATCGCACTGACCCAAACACTTCAAGTTTTACTATGTAGTTTATCAGTGATTTCAACTTTTGCCGGAAGACACGGGCCGTAATGTCAAGCTATGAACCGCCGATTGTCCTTGATGTAAAAGCTGCAGTATCTCGTCCCAAGATTGATTACATGTAAATGTAATAAATAAATCTGGACGACCATAGAGACGAACATACGCAATAGCATCTTGAGCATATTCATGCATATGACAGGGACTGCCAGCATATGACGAAGGTAAAATTGTTAATCTTCCAACGTTTGTGGTATTACCGTCATTTATAACTGCATCTCGCAAATGAATGTATTGTTCAGAGCGGAGCTTGGTCTGATTCAGGCGGATGTATAGCAAACGTTCTGATTCAATTTTAGCATACATATCAACGAAAAATTGGTGAAACAATTCACGGCATTTTCAAATATAATTTTCTTCATCCTGCCGAATCATTAGTCTATAGGAATAATAATGCATTGCACTGCATTTCTAATTCATTTCTTTGTTAGTGGCTGGATTCATCAATTTAATATTAAAGTGATAGCCGTCGGCTCCATCCCAAAAAATGATAGGATATTGTAGGGCACCGTAGCATCGATGAGTTTCAGCAATTCTTAACAACTGAGCGTTTCGCTTATGAAGAATAATATCTCGAGGTAAAAACTGATCACCGACCATAACGATTGCCACTTCGTCGATAGTTGGAGCATTGTATCTACGCACATGTTGGCCAGGAGGCGTTTTGTCAGCGGAAATAACAATTTTATGCGTATCAGTAGGCATCAAATCGATGGCTGTTTTGAACAGACGCACTAAATTATTATTTTCGTGGAAAAGATGTTGCAATTGGGAAACGATTGTCCTTTCAACGTTGGGAGAAATTTCGCAACGTGCACACAATTCAGAATTTCTATCAGTGATGAAGTACAACTGTAAAAATTTATGATTCTCGCCTGAGAATGGTAGAAGGGACCCTGCTCTATGATAAATTCGCCCTTTTACTTTGAAAGTAGACATAAATTGATCTGGATTTTCGATTTGGGCTCCAAAAGACGTCATTTGGAAACATGAGTTGTATTTTCTGATCTGTGACAAAAAACGCTTAGATTCTGACGTAGTTCCAGTAAGGAAAGTCTTCAATGGCTCTGGTGGTGCAGCCAATAGAGGAAGTTTAACTTTTCCTGAGGCGCAACACATTCCCATTGTTTATCCATTGAATTTCAAGGCCTTGCAATAGGGACAAATTTTAGACATTGTCCCGATTTGAACACATCTACTCAAGCTATAATCATCGACTGAGCTGTACCTGAATGCCAGGCGATAACTTTCAGGTTGCTCTGATTCCTCAGCACGCTTCCTTTTCTTACTTTCTCTATCAGCAGCAAGCCTGATTTCTTGCTGTTCTTGTGATTCCTCGGCACGCTTTCTTTTCTTACTTTCTCTATCAGCAGCAAGCCTGATTTCTTGCTGTTTTTGTGATTCCTCGGCATACCTTCTTTTTTCACTTTCTCTTTTAGCAGCAAGTCTGCTTTCGCGTTGCTCTGGTAGTTCCTCGGCACGCTTTCTGTTCTTTCTTTCTCTATCAGCCTCAAGCCTGTTTCCTTGCTGTTCTTTTGATTCCTCGGCACGCTTCCTTTTCTGACTTTCTCTATCAGCAGCAAGTTTTTTGGCATAGACTCTTTGAGCATCTTCATCGGCTTTTGCAATTGTAAGTTCATCAGTCATTTTAAACTTAACCATTAATAGATTTCTACGTGAACATATATGTCTTAAATATCTTTAATGACGTCACCGTCATAGCAAAAATGACGACAACTAACTTCATGACGTCAGTCGACACAGAAACATGACGTCACCTGACAGACACACAGACAGACAACTTATTTATATATATATACTAGCTGTTGGGGTGGCGCTTCGCGCCACCCCAACACCTAGTTGGTGGGGCGCTTCGCGCCCCCCAAGCCCCCCCGCGCGCGTAAGTCGTTACGCGCCATATTAGTTACGCGCCATTGTAGTTGTGTCCCTGTGTCCCACCTGTGAATAGAGATAGATATAAATATATGTTTTTAACTACGTAAAACATGCGAATATACAACATTCTTCGCTGTCCCATTGTCTGTGCTTATAAATAGATTGTAAGGTTTACTGACTCTTGAACATGCAACATATAATTGTCCATGGGAAAAACAATCCGTATTCAGATCTATACCTCATTATTCTAATGATGTGTCCCTGTGTCCCGGTCGTCATTTATATTCCCTGTGTCCCGGTCGTCATTTGTGTCCCGGTGTCCCAGTTTGTAATTTCTCTTTGAGTGTCCCGGTCGTCATTTATATTCCCTGTGTCCCGGTGTCCCGGTCGTCATTTTTGTCCCGGTGTCCCGGTCTGTAATTTCTATTCGAACAATCCCTGTGTCCCGGTCGTCATTTATATATCCCGCCTGTGCCCCCGGCGTCCCCGTTGTAGTTGTGTCCCTGTGTCCCGGTCATCATTTATATTCCCTGTGTCCCGGTCGTGATTTGTGTCCGGGTGTCCCAGTCTGTAATTTCTCTTTGAGGTTCCCGGTCGTCACTTATATTCCCTCTGTCTCGGTCGTCATTTGTGTCCCGGTCTGTAATTTCTTTTTGAGTGTTTTTCTTTTTAGTTTTTTCTTAGTTTTTTACCTTTTTTCTTTTTTCAGTTTTCTTTTTCTTCTTTATTTTTCAGCGTCACTATGAAGTACATATCGACGAACCTTTGTTTTTTTAACTTAAATCTGGTAGGCATTGATGACCTTATCCAAGTCAAAATCCCAAACCCAATCATCATCGCTATCATTTTCAGTTTTGATATGTTTTGACTCTCGCTGTCCAGGTGGATTTTCATCTAACTGCGCGGTTTTGCGTTCTTTAGCCGCCAGCCTATTTTCTTGCTGTTCTTGTGATTCCCCGGCACGCTTTCTTTTCTTACTTTCTCTATCAGCTGCAAGCCTGTTTTCTTGCTGTTCTTGTGATTCCTCGGAACGCTTTCTTTTCTTACTTTCTCTATCAGCAGCAAGTTTTTTGGCATAAACTCTTTGAGCAGCTTCCTCGGCTGTTGCCATTGTAGGTTCTTCAGTCATTTTACAATTAAACATTTTTCCGTGAACAAATTTCTTAAATACCGTTAATGACGTCACCGTCATAGCAAAAATGACGACAACTAACTTCCTGACTTCAGCAAGCCTGATTTCTTGCTGTTCTTGTAATTCCTCGGCACGCCTTCTTTTTTCACTTTCTCTTTTAGCAGCAAGTCTGCTTCCGCGTTGCTCTGGTAGTTCCTCGGCACGCTTTCTGTTCTTTTTTTCTCTATCAGCCTCAAGCCTGTTTCCTTGCTGTTCTTTTGATTCCTCGGCACGCTTTCTGTTCTTTCGTTCTCTATCAGCCTCAAGCCTGTTTCCTTGCTGTTCTTTTGATTCCTCGGGACGCTTTCTGTTCTTTCTTTCTCTATCAGCCTCAAGCCTGTTTCCTTGCTGTTCTTTTGATTCCTCGGCACGCTTTCTTTTCTGACTTTCTCTATCAGCAGCAAGTTTTTTGGCATAGACTCTTTGAGCATCTTCATCGGCTTTTGCCATTGTAAGTTCATCAGTCATTTTAAACTTAAACATTAATAGATTTCTACGTGAACATATGTCTTAAATATCTTGAATGACGTCACCGTCGTAGCAAAAATGACGACAACCAACTTGATGACGTCAGTCAACACAGAAACATGACGTCACCTGACAGACAGACAGACACACAGACAGACAACTTATTTATATATATATAGATATATATATATATATATATATATATATATATATATATATATATATATATATATATATATATATATATATATATATATATATATATATATATATATATGTATGTATATATATATATGTTTACACAGGTTCACAGGGACACAACTATCTATATTCACAGGTGGGACACAGGGACACAACTACAATGGCGCGTAACTAATATGGCACGAAAAAAGCTAAAAAAAAAAGAAAAAACCTAAAAAGAAAAAAACTTAAAAAAAGGAAAAAAATAAAAAAGGTAAAAAACTAAAAAGAAAAAAAAAACACCGGGACACAAATGACGACCGGGACACAGGGAATATAAATGACGAACGGGACACAGGGACACAACTACAACGGGGACGCCGGGGGACACAGGGGGATATACAAATGACGACGGGGACACAGGGAATGTTCGATTAGCAATCAGCATCAACAAAGCTCAAGGGCAATCATTAGAATAATTAGGTATAGATCTGAATACGGATTGTTTTTCCCATGGACAATTATATATTGCATGTTCTATCTATATTCTATTAGAATGTTCTAATTATATATCTATCTATATTCACAGGTGGGACACAGGGACACAACTACAATGGCGCGTAACGATATACACATAGAATAAATATATACACATAGAATAAATACTTGAAGTAGTACTTGAAGTAGTACTTAAGTACAATTTTGGCAAGTACTTGATATTTGATACTTAAGTAAGAATCTGGAAAGTACTTATTACTTGATATTTAAGTAAAAAAACAATGGGCACTTAATACTTGATACTTAAGTAAAAATTTGGAGTACTTGTTGCAGCACTGACCCGAGTCCAGAAGCAATAATGTTAGTTAGTCCACAGCAAGTCCAAAAACAAGTGTTTAAAAAAAAAACTCTTGAGGATTGAGTTTTTCCAATCCTCATGAATGAATGAAAGTCATTCATTCCAATTTTATAAGGGTGATTTAAATATATT
This sequence comes from Artemia franciscana, assembly GCF_032884065.1. Classification (NCBI taxonomy): domain Eukaryota; kingdom Metazoa; phylum Arthropoda; class Branchiopoda; order Anostraca; family Artemiidae; genus Artemia; species Artemia franciscana. Next base: position 10,407,004 of record NC_088876.1, read on the forward strand.
TTTCGAACCTGATTTTGTGAACTATATTTGGGAGCTATATTTGGAAAATAGTTTTGGGAACTATAAGCATATTTTATTTACTTGTTTTTGTTGCGGCCGTAGACACCAACGCATAACTCGGAATCCAGAAGAAATCATACGATTAACACCATTCTCTAAATATTTTTGTGCCAGTTCTTTGACAAACCGGAGCCAATAGCAACCCCATCTTCTTGCAAGTTTCTGAAATCCGCCCAATAGGCTGAAGGCCGTTTCTCGCAACTGCCCACCGAATCTTCCGTTGACCACCTGGTCCCCTATGCTAATCTGGAAAAGGAGCAGCTGGATGTTGCAGTCATATGGTCTTCTCTGGAAATGATCAAGCCAATGCAGTCTTCTAAGTTTGACAATTGTGGCGACTAAGCACAATGTTACAGCAGTGTAACGACATCAACATTTTGAGGCTCTTTCGGAGTGTCATATCCTCATAATTTTCCGCCGACAACAGTGTTGAAAACTTCCATAAGCTGGAGATGAGAGGCATTTAAAGGCCAACTCTCGACTACTTGGAACAAAATATACTAAACAGCTACTTCGTATGCACGAATTTTTTTTCTTAATGCTGATCTTCTGGTTGTTCCAGAAATACCGGCGGAATTGTGAAAAGATAGTTCGGGATTCATTATTCTGCTCTGTACACCAACATCAAAGCCCCGTGAGAGTCAACCAGTGTGGTATGTGAAGCTATCAACTTTTTCCAATTCTTGTCAATAGAGAACAAGTTGGTAATCGGACTGTATAGTTAGGTCCATATATTAGTTGTGGCCGTGTTGACATTCATAAATCTCAAACAGCTGAGATAAATGTGTTATTTTACTTTAATTTGCATTCCAGTCTTTTTAAATCTTTCTTTGCGACATCCTTCCAGCCCATTCGGGGACGGCCCGCTTTTCTTTTAACCCTAGATGGTTAGCCAATAAGGACAATATTTGTCAATCTGTCATCCTTCATCCACAAAACGTATCCTAGCCATCTCAACCTTTCTCTCACTATAGCCCTAGAAAGCAGGATTGGACCACATTTTTCGCACAGCTTATCGTTTAAGATATGGTCAGTCAGTCGGGTACCCAAAACAATCCATTGGCAATTTCTCTGGAAAACATCTAGCAAATCCTCCTCCGTCTTTCGGAGCACCCACGCCATAGAACCATCCTTAACCACTGTAATCACTGTAGCTTCAAACTTATCTTCCTATTCTTCTAAACTTTTTTCAACTTTGAAAAACCACCCTGGGATCTAGCTATCCTACTTTTAACATAATCACTGCACCCACCGTCTTTACGTACAAAATTACCTAGATAAGTGAAGCTGTCCGCTCGATCAATCTCCTCGATGCCCAACATTACCTCTTCCCCTTCACTTATTCCCAGTCTTAGCGACTTAGCCTTCTTAACATTAATTTTCAAACCTATTCTTGCACCCTGAACTCTCAAAACCTCCGTCGAACCTAGAGACTGACACTGTATAGTTGCAAATTCAAGCTGTATAGTACTTACAAAAACAAGGGACAACATACATTTTTCGGGATATAATAACGCATACAAATTATATTCAGAAGTTTAAAATGGCAAAACTTATACAAATGTAGGTCAGTTACAAGCCATATTTTATATCTGTCATTTAAAAAAATAGACGGAGCATAAGGGAGTTGTGTTAACGATCCGCAAAAAATATGTTTGTTAGCTTAATCTACTCGTTAATTGAGATAATTGGGGAGTGTGTGTGTCTATTTAGATAGCTCAAGTCTGTCAAGCCTAAAAAATTTTACACTAGATGTTTCTTTTTGATAAAATAAAGACTATCGAAGATAAATTACCAGACTTTTTCTTCTTTTTTCTTCAAATATGACGTATCACAATTCTAAGCGAAGTAGAAATCGCTCAACTGTCCAAATGAGAGTATCATCAATCATCACTTTAAAATTAACAAACCTTCAATGAATGTTTCCACCTTTTGTTGTAAACCTAGCACACGTTTTCGACGCATCATGTAAACATCAGTAAACAATAAGTAAGTAGTAATTAAATTACTCAGCATGTTAATAATACGAAAATTTGATTTTCCATATGAAGACTTTATCTTCGATACAAAGATAGAAAGATTTTTCGTCGTCTGCTAAAAACCAGTCTGGAGAATAAAACCTGTTTGCATGTTGTTTGTTTTTTATTGTCTTGCCATATAATTGGGATCCCTTTCCATTTTTTTCTCTGCCTGACGTTAGTTTTACACAAAGGACTTGTACACTTTATATGGTACCCAAAGTTTTAGCCCAAATTCTCGATTGAGAAAAATGTCAAAACTAGAGAAAAAACTAAACAACACATGTTTTACATCCAAAGTTACAATCAAACACCATGTCTAAGTAGGGAAGACATAAAATAATATCAATCAAATTTAAGCACTTAAATGGCAGCTCAGTGGTCTCAATTCACAAAATTGAGAGGAGGGAGGGACAAAATATTCTTCAAACTCTATAAGAGCAACTTCATTTTTTTCTCAACTATTCTCCCCTCCCCACAAATTGACGCTACTGTAACAAATATTTGCGAAAAATCGCTTGATTTACGTTATGTATTTCCTCTGTGTTACTTATCACTCACACTGCTTGCTCTTTTATTCACTTTTTTATACCGTACTTAAAGTTATATTATTTCTCAGTATAAGATGTGTTGTTAAAAATATAGAAATAAAAATATAGTAGATTTAGCATCGGTGAAAATTATTTTAAAAATCAACTTTAAATATAACAAAAGGAAAATTCAGTGGGATGGATTATATGCTACATCGCCGCGCCTCCTCCCAAATATCTGGTTTATGACATGTTCTATTTTCAAGCAAAACGTAAAATTAAGGACATTTCTCAGCCTCTTATATAATGTTACGTTATAGTATAATAAACCCAACCATTTCCTCGTAAACATAAGGGGATCAAGTTCCAATTAGTCCCGAGTATTTGCACTTTGGTAATTTTTAGCACTGTTCGCTGCACTTTGGTAATTTTTAGCACTGTTCACTGCACTTTGGTAATTTTTAGCACTGTTCGCTGCACTTCGGTAATTTTCTGATATTTTTCGCAGATAAAGGTAAAGAAACAAGATGTTTAAAATGATGATTATATTCTTTTACACGACTATTATGAAAAATAGAGCACGTAAAACTGTAAAGTATTGTTTAAGTCGGCTTAAGAGTTGTATACGACTTCAAAATTTGTTGTCAACATCCATCATCAAAAAACTGTAGATAGAGCAAAATTAGGAATAAAACAGTTCCCCTAAACGAAATTATGGGTAGGTACATTGATTTTAATAGTAAAAACAAACTATTTACCGGATAGTCCACGATAACCAAGAGAGCCGATATCAGCAGTCTGTTGAGCCTCTTCCTCTCTTTCTATAAAGCTTTTGAGATCTATTCCTTTCAATTTTGAAGGTTTCAAAAATCTTGGAGGTAAACGAGAAACTAAATTCGGAGGACCTCCAAAACCAAGATCTAAAAGAAGCTCTTCTGGATCAGGTTCCCGTAGCTCCAGCATTATTTCCACACTGCAATAAAGAATACATATAATTATAAATCTTTTCTTTGGTCAAGTGACGGGCAACTATAGCTTAGTGGACAAAATATGATGCTTAAGTCCAGGAAATAAAATCTCCCTGATGACAAACTTTGTATAAAAAATTTCAATCTCTGTGAAAAGTCACTTTTTGTCAAAATTTCTGTACCATCTCCCCGACTCCACACACAAAAACACTCACAGGCATGCACATATCAACAAACAAACACATGCAGAAACGCAAAAACACTTCCTAATCACTCAATTCTTTTCCATTAAGAAATTTATCATTCTTGGATCGTTTGCACAAAAATTAAAGCTATCTAATAAAACAGAGCCCTTTCCACGCCAAACTTTCAGAACAACACTGAATTACAAGCGGTAACTATGAATCACAGAATACCAAACACCCCTTCAACACAGAGTTGCATTTAATGTGAGCTTTAAATGACTCATCTATGGATCTTATTGCGCTCAATGTCTCAATCCAAAATAAAAACATATGGCAATTCAAGCTAATAAAAACACCTTAAAGCAGGACGGACTCTCAAGAATCTTTCTATATCTCCCATGTTAAACATTTGGAGTCTGCCTGACGTTCCTGCATTAGTGATTTCGGCGGTTTTTATGTCAATAGAAATAAAAAAAAAATCTGGTGAATATTTTGATCTAATCAAATCTTAAAGCCGACAATTATTTTTTTTTATAATTCCAAAATAATTATAAAACCTGTTTCGGATTTGCATTCTAGATTGCTATACTTGACACTGTTGTTGTGGGGTATCAAAAAATAGAGCAAAAAATTTTCTATTCAACAATCAGAAACTTATTTCTATAATATATACTTCCTGGCTGCAGTCACTTCAAATACTTTACGTATTTGTGTTCCGAAGTCAAAAATTCCCCTCAAAAGACTAGATCTAGCTGTTATCGGAGTGTGTGAGAATGCATAAATTACACCAAGGGACTAACCACTTGGATTGTTCAGGAGTGATTCAGTCAAGTATTAGTTAGTTGTAACCTGTTTAAACAGAGTCTAGAGAAAAAGTAGCGTGCAGACATCAAACTGCTGGTTAATTAATACATAAGAAATTATACTGTATAAATAATTACAAGGACAATTGCTAAGGATAACCTGCACCTAGTCGTAATTTTGAGTGAGAAACCCCTTAAGTTCAACCCTCTTATGTTTGTTTAGTTGAAGCGACGAAGAAAACTGATACCTTTGTATTTGACCGACTTGCCGCCTAAGAAAAAGAATTGACTAGGGAGTTAAATTTTTGGACTTTGGCTAGGACTTAAGAATATGCAGTATTGGCACTTGAATTATTATAGACAAAAAATGTTGTCAAAACTTAAGAGATTGGTTTAGATTATATATTTTCACAGTCCAATATCGAAGCACTGACAAAAATTTGTTACTGCTATAAAAATCCCATAATTCTGCAACAACTAAAAGGAAAATTTTATAAAATCTTGGTTATCATTTATGATAACCAAGCATAAAAAAAAACCCGCAAAACCTAGTAAGTAAACACAAGTAAATACTTGTGTTACTCCAAAACAAAGAGACACATTAGCTAAATGATTCGATGGCACCAGGTCACTGACGAAATCCGTTTATTCGCACGTGTTGCGATATGGGAACATAGAGAATAAGGTCAAGGCTATTATTTAAAACATTCAAATAGTCTAGTCAGGTTTCCAGTTAGGAAATATGAAACGGCCCAGAGACATTTTCCTAAACGGGAGACAGTGGAAAAAATGACAAATTAAGATAAATGGATAAATCCTATTAATTTCTTCTCTGGATCGATGACCGGCCTAGAGTTCTTTCTGCATGCACTTTGTATCTGAAACATATAAAACTTTGAATAATAGAAAAATAAATTTGATTCGATCGAACAAAATAATGGATTTTTTTAAGTTTTTAAGTTTATGGGGCTGTCTTAAAGAATAAATTTGAAATTAAGCATTTTTAAGAAAATAAAAAAAGGCCTTTTTAGTAATTAAACTCCATCAAGAAAAAGGAAAGATATCAGTAACAAGAATGAATATGAGAATGTTCAATAGCATTCAAAAACGGATGAAATACTGAAAGAAGCGCAGAAAGGTGAAATGCCAAGGCCTTAAGCATAGACAAATATTGACTGACTTTAAACGAAATGCTATGAACTATTTTAAATTTTTTGCCATATGAACCGTATTTATGTCCTTGAATGGTTTTGGGTCGTTGGGCATACAAATTTGCCCGATTTTTTCAAAAGATTTGTCAAAGGCTGAGCTATTGCCACATAATTTTTGATATATCACCTGAAATAGTTTAATAATCCACATACTGATATATAGCTTTTCTGATCTTTTGGTGGTTTTTACTGCTCTATCACCGTAATTTTTTCCAGATTTGGCGAAATAGTACCTTGGTTTATCAAGTGTCCGAAAAAGATCAATTTTGGTACCACAACTTTTAGCTTTTCTGGTTTTAGTTTTTCTGGTTTAGTTTAGATGCGGAAAGAGTAGAGTCATCAAAAACAGGGCACTCGACTTAAAGCAACCACAGAAGCGTTCAACGATGCCGGTCAAAAGGATGAATTATTCAATCCGTCAACAGCCAATGCGTTCTGTGTAGAAGATAAGTCTAGCTCCTGGTATACTCTGTAGGATTTACAGAAGACCAAAAGGTACTAGTACAAGTTACCTATAACAAAGTTCAGCTATTCCAAATATGAGTTGTTCTGACACAGCTGAAATCAACCTTGAACGTCGTTTGGTTACTCTAAATATATTTTAAGAGGGCATCCGTTATCCAAGACCTTAATCTCCTAGGTTCCTTTTCTTTAGAATGTCTTCAGATAGTATGAGGACAGAACCTGGTGTGAATTTTAGAACTATTGTTAGACTTTAAAAAAAAAAAAGTTGGCATGGAGATCACAACTGCTACTAAGTCGTTTTGTAAGAAAGTCACTGAAAAGTTTGTATTATACCACAAGAAACATTTGGAGCTAAAGTTCGGTCATCTCATACCTCAATTCTAGACTGATGAAAAAAATCCCAGAAATACTCATATTTTAATACGATGATTTAAATGCAATGAACTTTCAACTTCGCGCCTTTCATTTGGAACTGAATTGAAAATGCCATAAAGTCAACTAAAAGTTTTATTACGTTTTTCTTCCTTTCTGAAAAAGGAAGAAATTAATTCTTCCTTCCTTTGATAAGGAAGGAAGAAAATAATTTTTCCTTCTTCCCTTTGGGGAATAATCAATTCAAAATGAATTTGAAATGTAAAAACTGTCTTTAATTTTAAAATTTATTGACTATACGCTAAACACAATAAAAAATCCTGAAGTATAGGACCTAACATGTCATTCCAAGCAATTGAAAATACTACCCTCTTCTTATCTCAAATCAAACAGAAGTCCCCCAAAATCAGTTTAATGTCCCTTAGGAGCGAGGGAAAAATATAGATCCCTATCTATCTTCATTAGACCCCAGTAAATCAGACATAAAAGTGTGGAATTTCCATAGGGGTAGTAAAAAAAATTACTTAAGTTTTATCAATGTTCTTTCATCAAGAAGTCTTCCTTCGTCTTCTTTTAAAATAATTTTATTAACTGCTAGAAAGACATAGTTTTACTCAAGCAAATAAAGATATATACAGTGTGTTAAAATGAAAACTTTATTTTTACTCTACCTGATATACGTATACAGTACACACAGGAACAAATGAGTATTTATATTTCTATAGTTCTTTACAGTGAATTTGCAGCTTAATCTAAGAAATAAGCAGTAACAAGCTATTTTGCATGCAATTCACTTAAGTACATAAAAAGAGCTATGGACCAAAATTCTAGCTATGTAATTGGAAATTATTTTCCTAGAGTATTGTTAGTCTGTAATTATATCTATTTAGTTTTGGAAATTTGACAAGATGCTTTCTTGGATAATGTTAAATTATTTTCATTCTATCCTGCCCTTGTCATGTTTCTGCTTTTAATATGTATATTTCTTTTCAGAAAGGAATAATATAGTTCTCTCTGTCTATATAGAAATAGAATAAGAGAAAAGATATCTGTATTTTTAACGTTCCTACATAGAAAACAAAAATGTTTCTATACATGCAAATATATTTATATTTGTTTTCATTCTCTAGACGTACAATTATAATTTTCCGATATATAAAAACAAAATGATTTTTACAAAGTTTGATATATGCATCGTCTTAACACTTTGTGTAAAAACTTCATTTAGGAAAAGAAAACAATATTTTTGCTGTTGCTGTGTCCACCTGTTTGCCCTTTCAAGTTCCAGTTCTAATTTTCTCTTTCTTTTTTTTTTAAAGTCACTTAGGCTATCAAATGTTATTTTAATTCCTACTTGTGTAAGAATTTAATACATAAAATCACATAGAATAATTAAAAAGAATACAAAAGCAAGGGTTAATCACATTTTATTTAGTTTGGTTTGCAATTTACTTGGCTTGTTACCCTAACTGGGGTTGAACAATCAAAACCGTGCAGAATATTAATTGTAGAACCATATTAAAATGTATAAAAAGGGGTATCAAAGAAAGAACCAATATGAGTTTACGGTGTTTAAGAACTTAGATTGTAACCATATACCAATGTTGAACAACTCAAAGAGAGAAAGACAAGGACAGCATATAAAACTACTTATAGAAAATAACTACATCTAAAAATAAATATAGAAGATATTAAAAGAAAGGATTCATCAAAGGTTACTTAACTTGAAAACTCAGTTGGTTATCATATAACATTTTATAAGGTAACTTGGAACAGTCGAATATAAAAGAAAAAAGTAGAAAGCAAGAAAAATAAAGCCAAACAGGAAAGAATGAAAAAGAACAACAAGGATCACGTAAGTATTGCTGAAGTCTTTTTTAAGGTAAACGAAGTTTCACAGTTTTATTTTTTTTAAACATTCTTCCAACTTAAAGACACATTTTTAAAATCATTAATATTTTTTTATCAATCACATATTCTTATCGCTCCCTTTCACTCATTCGCTTCTTCGTCGGCTCGTTTTAGAGCGTATAGAATCCACACGGTGAATTCTGACAGAGATAAATTTTCAATAAGATTCCGAATCACTTTTATAGCAAATAGGCTTAAATTAACAACTAAATTTAAAATCTTAATACCCGATCACTTTTAAAGACAAAATTGGTAGAATATATTCTTAACCTTTGGTGACAGGGTGATTTTACTTTATAATCTTTTTTAGCATTATTAGCCTCCTTTGTCCCTCTCCTGTTCTAGGTTATGATGTTTTTGGTTTATCTTTTCTTTCTTATATTTTTGTATCTTTATTTTTGGTTGATTTGAAATTAAGGTACTAATAAATAGCCTTCTTTTCGAGCTCAGGGATTCATCTTTGTGAACATTTTATCTGTGTTTGTTTTTTAACTTTTCAATTCATTTTTCTTTATCATAGCTTCGTGATAGTTTCCACCTTATTTTCCAAGAAATTCGAGCAATCTGAAAGCAATCGAAATCTCTCAAGTGAAAACCAATTTCTAGTAGGAAATTCCCGATTCAAAGAGTGCTTACAGGGTCGAAGACTTTTTCTTTAGGGGTCAACCTACCAGCCTCCAAGTCCTTAATCGAGTCATTGACTTTATATAAAGTCTTTCAAAATCACCACCTATCGCCCTACTAAGGGATGAATGAGCCAGCTGAATATCCGAACGAGGTTATAAAATAAGGTTATGGCCCTTAGTCAGCATAAGGATAGAATATAATAAACAGTTTACACGCTTTTGATTTGAGAATATGGCTAACTTGTAACGTTCAGTGGACATTGAATGGGATGGGTGAATGAAGTCAATTTGTAGAAATGAAATGAGTGTGAAATGAAATGATAGAAACGAAATGAAAAAGAAAAGGAATGAGTGTAAAACTTCTTGAAGATAAAAGGAAGGTTCGGTTGGATTCATCTCCACAAAAAAAAGTCCCGAAATAAAATAAAAACAGGGGACAAGAAGCCCAAAAAAAAATTTTCAGCCCTCCTGGACCCGTCTTAGACGGGTCCTAGCCACACCTAAAAACCACTAGCACACAACTAGCTCACACCTAAAAACAACATTTTTCTAAGACTTTCCTTTTGGTTGTTTCAGAATTATGTTTTTTAAGTTTATTGAGTTTATTAAAGAGAGTTTATTAGAAACCACACTTTTCTAAGACTTACCTTTTGGTTGTATCAAACAGTTCGTGGTAACGAACTGTAGTAAGGAGCGATCCGGCTCAATAGTAACCAAAACTCTAAAAAATTGAATTTTGATATCAATAGCTACATCAAAAGAATCGCATTTTAATGCTGATTTTAAATATATAAGTTTCATCAAGTTTAGTCTTACCCATCAAAAGTTACGAGCCTGAGAAAATTTGCCTTATTTAGGAAAATAGGGGGAAACACCCCCTAAAAGTCGTAGGATCTTAACGAAAATGACACCATCAGATTCAGCGTATCAGAGAACCCTACTGTAGAAGTTTCAAGCTCCTATCTACAAAAATGTGGAATTTTGAATTTTTTGCCAGAAGACAAATCACGGGTGCGTGTTTATTTGTTTGTTTTTTGTTTTTTTTTTTTTTTTTTTTCCCAGGGGTCATCGTATCGACCAAGTGGTCCTAAAATGTCGCAAGAGGGCTCATTCTAACGGAAATGAAAAGTTCTAGTGCCCTTTTTAAGTGACCAAAAAAATTGGAGGGCACCTAGGCCCCCTCCCACGCTCATTTTTTCTCCAAAGTCAACAGATCAAAATTTTGAGATAGCCATTTTGTTCCGCACAGTCAAAAACCATAATAACTATGTCTTTGGGAATGACTTACTCCCCAAAAGTCCCTGGGGGTGGGGCTGCAACTTACAAACTTCGACCAGTGTTTACATATAATAATGGTTATTGGGAAGTGTACAGTCGGTTTCAGGGGATTTTTTTTGGTTTTGGGGGTGGGGTTGAGGGGAGGGGGCTATGTGGGAGGATCTTTCCATGGAGAAATGTGTCATGGGGGAACAGAAATTCAATGAAAAGGGCGCAGGATTTTCTAAAATTACTATAAAAAAAACAATGAAAAAATAAACATGGAAAATTTTTTTTCAAGTGAAAGTAAAGTGTAGCATTGAAACTTAAAACGAACAGAGATTATTACGCATGTGAGGGGTTCTAAAAATACTTTAGCATAAAGAGCGAGGTATTTAGGAGGAGATAAATACCTCGCTCTTTATGCTATAGTATTTTTAGTAATTTCAACTATTCATTCTACGGCCTTTCTGATTCAGGGGTCATTCTTAAAGAATTGGGACAAAACTTGCGATTTAGTGTAAAGAACGAGGTATTAACGAGGGTACAAACCCTCTCATATACATAATAAAAATTAAAGAATATAAAAGTTTGTTACGTAAGATAATTCTTAAGTTACGTATATTTTTTACTAATAGAAAAATTCGTTAAAAATTAAAATTTATAGTTGCCTTTTTATGTAACCGAAAAATTGCATGGCAACTAGGCCTCCTTTCCCATTCCTTATTTCTCAAAATCGTCTGATCAAAACTAAGAGAAAGCCATTTAGCCAAAAAAAGGAATTAATATGCAAATTTCATTTTAATAATTTATGTGTGGAGAGCCAAAATCAAACATGCATTAATTCAAAAACGTTCAGAAATTACATAAAAAAAAACTAGTTTTTTTAACTGAAAGTAAGGAGCGACATTAAAACTTAAAACGAACAGAAATTACTCCGTATATGAAATGGGTTGTCCCCTCCGCAATCCCTCGCTCTTTACGCTAAAGTTTGACTCTTTGCCACAATTCTGCTTTTTAATACAATTAAAAGCTTTAGCGTAAAGAGCGAGGGATTGCGGAGGGGACAACCCATTTCATATACGGAGTAATTTCTGTTCGTTTTAAGTTTTAATGTCGCTCCTTACTTTCAGTTAAAAAAACTAGTTTTTTTTTATGTAATCGAAATCATGAAGCTACTAGTGCAGGGTCACATTTTTGTCAATGTTGCCGCGCTGAACCGTGAAAATAAATAACCGAAACTAGTAATTTAAATTTGAACACGCTTTTCGTCCGTAAAGATTCAACACTAACAATCCGTCGATTTCGAAAGACAAAAAACCTTCAAAGAAAAGCTACATCTTGTTAACTTGTTCGGTGCCATATTTTTTTAGTTTTTTTCTTTTTATGGTTTTTACCCATGTTTCTTTTTTAAATTTGGCGTACGCTACTACTGAAAACTGCTCAACTGCATATGGAGGCTCTTTCCATTAAAAATTAAATTCCCGATTTTTCGCGGTTTTTAAGATATATGCTTGTATAAGTTGCCACTAAGCCAAATCAAACAATTAGATTTTATTTTGACCATCCTTGGTAATTTAAGCAACTAATAAAGCATACCAGACTTTATTTATAATTTTGTGAGACCAGCAAAGAATAAAAAAAAAACACTTAGGAACTGGGAACAATAGATTATAAAATTCAACGGTTCTCTTGCTATGAAAGGATATCACACTTCAGCAATTTTTTAAATATCTTGGCCAATCGATGAGATAAAACATAGCTCATTAATGCACTAAAAAGTATTGAATTTGTGCTATATTTGGTGGGGATAGGATAAAGCGTAAATAAACGATTTCATTCACTTTAATAGTAAATATAGACTCGTGATATTTCCAACCAAGAAACCTGGTTGTTTTTGTTTTTTTTTGTTTTTTGTTAATTTTTCTTGCCAATCATTGGTTGATATCCCCCTAGTCTATGCATTTTAGTTATTATCAGCAAAATAGGAGATTGTCTCGCACAATAGACAGGAATAGAAACAGATACAGTAGCAACAATCTTCATAAATGGACATTGAATTTTTCGGGATTTGATTTCCTTTGATGGAATCAGTTATATACATTTGAAGTTTCAGTGATATCAATAGCATAGTTTGCGCCGTGCAGACGGGACTTGTACGCAGTGATTAAAAAAAAGAATCACCGAAAATTATTTATTTTTTATTTAATTATTTATTTTATTATATAATTATTATATAATGTTTTGTAGTATTGTAATACGAAAATATTCTAATAGCATTATTATAAAATTATATATTTATTATAATAATTATAATAAGTATATACATAGCCTATTATAATTATTAACTCTGCAAAATAGTAATAATAATACGATTATAATAGAAATAAAATATTATATCTACTCTCCATATTATTTATAATACATATAATGATTATATTTAATCATAGCAAAATTACATAATATAAATAATAAATAAATATAAATATGATATTGTAAAATTATAATAAATAATATACACAATAAATATAAAATATAATTACATAATAGCTTTTATAATTAATTATTATTTTACATATTATTCATTCATCTTCAGTGTTATTTCAATCCTAATTAGTTTGAATCCTTGAAGCAAATCTCGACCTCCTCTTCCCACCTCGTTTCCGCATGGAGGTATATGGGGATTAAATATTCTCTTGGATGTGATATGCTTGTCTCCTTACATTTTAGTAAATAAATAAGTAGAAAATCCGTAAATAAGTCCCTCTCTAAGAAAATGTTTCTTCTTGAAACCGTTCAGTGTCAGAACGATTCAGTGTCCCGTGCAAAACATGCATTATTCGTCAGATATGACTACACCAGGGAGACCTTTGCTTGAGAATTCGCTAAACATTGCTAACAATCTTTATTACGATTTCTAGCAACTCATTGCGGCACCAAGCCACTTGAGGCCAACACGGCTACGCGCACTCCTCCTCCAAAGCAGTCTATTCAAATCCTCCCTCTTCACACCCTCCAAAGAACTTTCTCATTTCCCATAAATCTTTCCTTTCGACATCCTTCTACCCACTTCGGGGCGACCTGTTTTTCATTTGGCTCTCGACAGTTGCCAGACGAGGACGATCTTGGGCAATCGGTTATCCTTCATCCTCATATCGTGTCCTAGCCATCACAACCTTTCTCTTACTATAGCCCAAGAAAGCCCACATTTTTCTTACAGCTTACGGTTTGAGATACAATCGGTCAGTCGGGTACCCAAAATAATCTGTAGGTAATTTCTCTGTAAAACATCTAGCAAATCATCCTCCGTTATTCGGAGCACCCACGCTGAACTATACCTGATTACTGTAACTTCCAATATTCTAATCTTGATCCAAAGACTTATCTTCCTAATACTCCAAATTTCTTCAACTGTGAAAACAGCCTGGGCCTAGACTATTCTAATTTTAACATTTTCACTGCACCCACCCTCTTTACTAGTAATACTACCTAGGTAGATGAAGCTGTCCACTTGATCAATCTTCTCGTTACCCAACATCACCTTTCCCCCTTCACTTATTCTTAGTCTTAGCGACTTAGTATTTTTCACGTCAATTTTCAAACCTATCCTTCCACCCTTAACTCGCCAAAACTCTAAAAGTCTTTTTATTTTGCCAATCCTTTTCTAAGAAATGAAAATATCATTTAAGAGTATTCATATTTATTTACTACCATATTCAGTTTTACTGCTTCAGATGTATCTTCTTCTAAGTAGTTGAAAGTTACGTTGAACATTCAGTTACATTGAAAGTTATGCTGTGATGACAATGTTTGTCACATAATTTTTATTCCTGGAATAAACACTGTGAACTTACGAGGAAGTTTCCAATTCCAATGAACTTTAATCAATAATTATCACCCTTTCAGTTCTTTCCAAAAAAAGTGAAACGAGAAGAACGAAAAAAAAAAAACAACAAAAACACGTAAATATATAGGGTTTTAATTTTGAGTGTTGTAGATTGTTATCAAAATTTTAGCCCTAGCACAAATTCGAACATAGGGTATGAATGACAGCAGCCGCCTTTACCTTCACTTTGCCATGCGTATCACACAACGTAAAGCAAATTACTTACTAGCAAATTATTATATTTATCAATTTTAGATCAAGAAAAATGTGTTACCTTGACCTTGAAGCATCTGAATTGAAGGAACTATTCCTCGTTAGGTCAAATTGAATGCTTTTTCTTGTTTTCTTTACTCCTCTGTCAACAGGGATTGCTGGAAAAGTGACATTCTCAATTTTCCCATCTTCTTGAATCAAAGAAGTTTGCTCCTCGTCCTCTGGCCTTTTTCGATTAAGAGACAAACTAAAAGATAGAAAATATGACTTCGTCGTGAGAAAAAATCAGCGGCCACATCAAAGAATCCGAATGCTGTCAAAAAACATAGATCATCAGGAAAAAAAACAACATACAAAAATTATTCTACACAGATGAACATGAGACAAAAGATTTATCAATTGAAAATAATTACAACAAAATTGCACCTAGCCAATAGAAAGCAAAAATCAGAATGTCAGCTTTATAAAAGAATAAAATACTAAGCAGCGCCAAGTAACACAAAGACTTTCAGAGAAAAAAAAATCAAACGGTAAAAATGAAAGCTAAAGGCAAGAGCAAAGAAATAGAGGATGCCATTTCAGCACGATCACAATGCAATCCAAAGTAAAGCTAAATCAGTTAATCATAATTGCACACAGTCTGAAGAGACGAAATTATTGATTGAATAACGATTGGAAACATTAGGAATTATTTCAGCCAAATTAGATTTATTTGCAAAATAAACGATCTGATAAATAAGTAAAGAATGAAGAGAATTATTTGCAATTTACCAAACAGTTCATTTTATAAGCTCTTATTTCAGCTAGTTATAAGGTTTCCAAAAGTCATAGTAGGTTAAAGTAACTATAGAATAAAAACAGTTTCAGTAACTGTAAAATCAAATGATAAATCCCAGTAACTGCAAAATAAATCCTTAGAAATTAAGTAAATAAAACTGAATAATGTTCAACTCTTTTTTAATTGTTTGTGACGTCAATTTACCAAACAAAGCACAAGAAGTTATTATGTTGCAACAATTAAATCTATTGTTTGACAAAAAAAAAATTCTTTAAAATGAAACTAAAGACCAACATTAACAGTTAAAACAAAAAGACATTATTTTACGCTGATAGAGTCTGCTCCCATCCTCAATCTCCTTGGTCTTTACACTACAGTTTCAATAGAAATTTACTGAAAACATTTTCTAGTACAGCAAATACAGTCTATTAAGAAATGCAAAATTTTATTGATAAACTGCCTTTCAAAACATTTGGCTCCAAAAATTTTATTGTTGGAAATAAAAAAGAATAAAGAAGCGCTTCTATTCTTGAGCTATTGTTTTTTTTTTTTTTTGTTTTTTTTTTTATCCCTTTCGTGGAGAACTACATATTCAATGTTAAAGCATTGGCAAACAGGGTGAAACTAGCGTAGAGAACGGGGAGTTAGGAGGGGGGGAGCAAAAACCACTTTGAGAAAAAGGCTCATTTAAGTGTACATACTTTTCAAAATACGATATTTCTCTAAATAAAGGGAATAATCTTTACCTCCAGAAGACCACCAATTTGGACACAGAAGACTTACCCTCTCATTACAACACTTCGATATTTGAGAAACAAGTCTTTTCGACTAAACACTATTTTTTTTGCAATAAGAGGGAAACTAACACCCTTTCAGCACCCGCATTGCTGTCCAAATATATTCTTTCAAATACAGGGAATCTAAGGGTTAAACCCCCCCCCCAAAAAAAAAAACAAAAGCCCAACTATCCCTGCTCTATTAGCTGGTGCTTCCCTGTGCAATAGTTAGTTTCACTGGATGAAAAGGCTATAGTAACGTTTCCTCTTATGGGCTGTGTATAGGTTTAGGGACAAATGGGCCAAGAAACTCCAGTATGGCCTCTGAAACTGGCAGTATATTTAAACAGTCATTCATTAGTTCTGAGCTGATCAGCAAGCATCTTGATTCTCTTCGAGCAAAATTAACACCTTAGTGTGGTGTAGTATCTTTTGTTGATGAGAAAGAACACAAAACCTTTGAATTTTTGATTGAAGAACCGTCTCCCGATATTCTACGACTGCTGTTTTTACCTTAAAGCTGAGAAAAAGCGAACGAACATAAGCCTTGACCAACCTTCATGGAAAATCACATTTTTCATTAAGATTGCGCCCCTTTTTGAGGGTGCTTCGCCCCTTTTTCAAAAATTCAACTTTTTCTTGTGCTGATAACCTTGGATAAATTAAATTGGAATTAATGATTTTAAACATTTAAAATTAAATTATACCCTTTTGGTGTGGCTATTCTCAGAGACACTCCTTATTTAAGACTTTTTGATTAATATTGACACGACTGGCTCTTTATTTACAGTTCACTAGTACACACTTTTTTATTTTAAGACCTACTCAATATGAAGCTTAAAGTGCAGGTGAGATGAAAAATGTAGAACGGAATCATTCGATAACCCTATACGTCAAACCATTACCAGGGTTTAACCCAAAAGAATATAAATATCACAGATCAGAATTATTTTTTTTTATTACTATGATTATTATCATTTGATCATAAGCCAGTAGAGCTGTATTATGCATGCAGAACAAGATTTGTTGCATCGATCTTTTTCAGCTGAATAGAGGATTCCCTGTAGCAGAGCAGATAAAAAAAAGACTAAATTCAACGAAAGCATTGCCAAAATGTTCACCTATTTCAAGACTTCAAATTCCTGCAACACATTTGAGCCAAGGTCCCACTTTTCCTCTCATCCAAAAATAAAATTCATTTGTTTAGTTAAAGCTCACTACCTAGAGATTTGAGGTCTATTAATTGAAGAAGCCAGCCAATACACTTTTTTTAAACATTTTGTGAAAGAAAATATATTCCAGGTCATCTCTGTGTCTCCAAATCGACCCTTTTACTAAAATGTCTTCAACTTGTTTTCAAACAAATAATTAACTTTGTAATTCAAGTGATCTGAATAGCTTTGACGTTGCACAGAAATACAGAAGGTTTCTGATAGCCTCGTCAAAGAAAAATTTTGTTATTATCAATATAACCTTTACTCAATATATAACTTTATACTCAATATATTCAATTTATTCTCAATATATATATATATATATATATATATATATATATATATATATATATATATATATATATATTTATATATATATACACTCAATATACTCAATATATTCAATATACTCGATAGGCTATATTCAATATATTCAACTTTATATTCAATATATAACTATACTCAATTTTGTTATACTCAATATAAATTTTTTGATGCTCAATAATATCAAACATGAAGAAAACAAAATTACTCCTTGCATATTATCCACATCAGTAAAAATCGTGTTAAATTTGACAGAAGGATATGCCGATTTGACTCCCATATAGGATCACAAAGTTTGCTTCTATACCCCCAATGACTATTTCTCAACTAAAACCGACGAGGTTAGTAAAACTATAAATAAATACAACAGAATCTACAAATATTACTGGTCTTACCTTTCTTTATTTAGTGTAGGTAAGTGCTCAACCCATTCTTGGACAGTAATTGGTGACTTTCTGTTGTGAGCGGAGGAAGTATCACAGACTATATCGAGGGTACACTTTTTAGGCTCATCTTCATCAGCAAAGTCTAATGCAGAGGATTCACTCAAAGATCCTGTATCAACAACAGATATAGCTGGCACACTGTTATTAGTGCTATCATTTCCATGGAAACCATCACAACTATTTTCGTCTTCCATTGATGTTAGAAATAATCAGTCATAAGCAATTTACGGATGTATTTGATCCTTTGGTTCTGAAAGAATATACTTTGGATAAATGGTGAGATAAATAATCTTGCTTAAATTTGCCAGGATATAATACAATGAAATGAGCTAACCAAAAAACTTCAACTGAACAGTTCAGAGGCTAAATTGGCGAAGTCCATATTTTGTAACATTTTTAGATTATCGGGCTTGAGAAGCTCTTTAACTCTGACGTTAAAAATAAAATAAACAACAACAAAGAGAGAAAACAACTCAATGAAGAACAAAGAAACGAGACTGCTACCAGTAAAAAGAAAAGATAAAAACTGAAATGACGCGGATATTTCGCCTGTATGAAAACGAGGCGTCTTCAGCACAAAAGAAACAAAGATAAAAACTAAAATAAACTAAAAACAAATAAAACTATTACCAATATCAATAATGTACAATTGTCGCAACTGATCTTCATAGGTCACAGAAGCTACAAAATAGAGTTGCTCCGATGAGAACACCAGTCTCGTTTGGCCGCAGTCTTGTTCGTTTGTTCTTTATTGAATTCTTTTCTCTCTTTATTGTTCTTTCTCATGGCTGGCCAGTTCGGCTTAAGATCTTTCATTCGAAAATAAAATACACAAAAATAATGACTAATATAGCAAGGTAATGAAACAATTTTAGCCGTTCAAGAATGAATAACTACGAACGAGCCAACTTGACCCTATTCGTTTTCAAATGTGTTTAAATGCATTATATACAGTCAATTTGGCTCGGTCGAAATTGGCAAACTTCAGTTTATTGTTTCTAGGTTATAGGCGTTCCACTTTCAGCATTGAAGTAGTTTAAAGATAGTGTTGAACTAAAATCCGGTGATATTGACCGCATTATGACAGAGCAGGTCTCCTAAGATGTTTCAGCCGCCCCGTAAAATGGTGGCCTAAGACTGACTTTTTCAATGCCCCCATCAGTTTCAGCAAAACGAAAGAAAACGTAAAACCATAAACAAATGATATGGAAGCAGAAACAACAAGAAATTATTGGGACACTTTTCAGGGTGTGGACCTGAACTCCTCCAAATTGCCTACTATTCTGACTTTGACTTTATTATATCTAGGTTGTAGGCATTCCTCAGCCAGTATTAAAGTGATTTAAAGACGGTGTTGAACAAAACGTTTGTGACATTTACTGTACTATGATAGGGCAGGTCTCCTTAGATCTCTCAACTCCTACAAAAACAATAGCCTGAGATTTCCCGCTCTTCATTGCCCCTGTCCTCCCCCCAACAGTAAATCTCTTCAGACCCCTCAAAAGAGCGAGATCTGTATGTGCCTGTGATGAAACCAATATGAAAATGCCAATATTTTGAACAGTTTTTCTAGTATACTTTTCAACTTTCAACTTTTTCTTTATTCAGCTTAAAAAAATACAAAAACAATATTATGTCTCAACAGAGAGCAGAGCTCGTAAGGCTGGGACAGTGCAAAAACATAGAAAAAAACATCACATATCATTATACTAATAATTCCAAAATTTAAGACAGCAAAAAAACGATAAGTAAATAACTAAAATCGGGCAGGAGGGGCGTGGGAGGCTATCCCAAACACAGGGACACAAAAACGAAACACACAGATCATAAAATCGAATAATTTAATATTCCATCATCAATGGTGAATAATCAAACATTAGGAAACGCATCTTTAATGATTGCTTTTTTTTAATTTAGCTGAAATCTTTGGGATGGATCAAACAGAATTTTCTCATTCCGCTTATAATTGTTTGCAATGAAGGGTATTTGGTACCTAATCAAAAACCTTCACCTTTCAGAACTTACAAAAGGAATTCGGTACATCCCAGACCGCCGAGGTGGAAGTAAAATTAGCAGAGATACATCATAGAAATAATTTTTTGAATTTTGGATTTGAAAATGCCATGCGTAAATATTTAATACTCGCATATCTTTTAAGTCTAACAAATTTAAGAAAAAGAATAACGTTTTAGGTTCCGAGGCATTTTCAAATTTTGAAGGTCGATGTGAAAAAATTTCCAAGTGCCCTTACTGCCCTATTTTGTAATACCTGTAAGGGTTTTATATGCTTCCAAAGCTATTAAGATAAACAACTGAGCAGTAACTCAAATAAGAAGCAATTAGAGAGTGGTAAAATTATTTTTATTATGGTAAATGGAAAAATATTCTTCACACAATACATCGACCCAATATTTTGAGCAAGCTTTAATCTTAAATACTCAATATGATTATTAAATGACAAAAGGGTGAAATGACAAAATGGATCGATCGTCATACGACCGTAATAATTTAATCAAAACTGGTAACGTGTATTCTTTGTCACTTGTCTTAGAGGTTTGGTTCACAGAGTTAACAGACTTGGTAAGTGTGTGGATGGATTTACTGTTTATTGACAATTTGCATTATGTTGGTAGAGATTATTTCGGTACAAGTACATCTTCTGGAAGCTGCATATAGTTACAAAATTGTAGCAGTTATAGGTATACATATGTTACCGTGGATATCCGAGATAAGTGAATGTCGACATTCACTGGTAAATGTTTAAAAAACCTTTTTTTCAGCGTTGCCAGTTAACTTTCAGTTTTATGCAATGTTTGATGGTGATAGGGAAGGTTAGGTTTTTAACCCAGTTCTGAGATTTACAAGCTAATTTAACCTATCTTTAACTTTTACCATCAAAGTTTGCATAAGACTGAAAAAGCTGATTCGCAAAGCTAATTAAATCAAAGAAATTTCAGACATTCACTGGAGAATGTCAATATTAACAAGATTTCGCACATTCACAGTAACACATACACGCCAAACGCTGAACAGGAGGATTTTCCCAAGAATGAGGATGCAGAAATACGAAAGAAATGCATTCTTAATTCAATTTTTTTACTTTTCTTCAGAGGAATGGGATCACTCTTCAAGCCTTGTCAGGGTGACTCTTATCCCTCCTTTGTGCAATTACGGTATCAGTAGTATTAATACTAAGTGCGAGACCGTGAACAACTTACATACTTGCCTATCAGACACAATTACATAGCCAAACGTATACATTACATACCTAACAATTTACACACTTGAATGGTGGCCCTTGGAGATATGAAAAAAATCAGTCTAAATATTATATTTACTTGAGATCATTAGCTTTTTTAGTTGTCAATCATAGTTTAAAACATCAACTTAACTTTATCAGTAAATTCACATCCAGATTCCCTAAAACACAAATTTCAAAAAAAGAAACAAATCCACATTATTTGTTAAGCAGAAAGTCGGTTCTTCCTATAATCAATTAAAACGAAGACAATTTTTTGTTTCAAATATAAGCAAGAGCACCACTAAAACTTAAACCAATCGAAAATTAAGACGGATGGGGTAATTGTTGCCACTCATACCCTGCTTATGTTCACTGCCTGCTTGCACTTTACTGGAAACAACATTTGTTCAATATTATTATTAGGGACTTGAAGATTCTTCCATATAGGTGTGTTTGTCATCACAACAAATGATAAAACATTTGTAGGTGACAATTGGGGATCTGTTGAACTGTAGCACGCTTTCAGAAAATGGCAAGCAACAAGCTGAACATGACAAGTGGTGGTAAGGCGGGGGATGACGACCCAGCTCCTGCCCATGACCACGTTTGCTCGTTATAAGTTTTAATGTCATCCTTTTTTAATTATATCTGAAAAAGGATGTTTTATTTCTATTCGTTCTTTTTAATTGTTTATGTAATTTTTTTCTTTCATATATGAGAGTGCTACTCTCATTTCAGAGGGTCAATCAATTACGTTCAACACTAAATTGTCATTTTTATATGGCTAGAAACAGGAAATAATCTCACCACGCTTACTTTTTAGTTCAAGCTTATTTGTAATAATGAATCAAGCACAGGAGTATCTTCAACCGGAATATCAGCTGAAGGAAACAACTCTCAACAAACTAGGCAAGAAAGACCTAGATTGATTTATTCGTTCTTTAATTCACAGGAAGGAGGGACATTGACAGTGATATTGACCTTCAGAGTGACAAGGCCAATCTTCTTTACTGATTTTTAAAGAAATTCTCGAAGGTCTTTGAAATTTACGTCAATCTTTAGGAAGAATCATTATTCATGATCTAAAATTTGAATGTAATATTAAGCTACCTGTTTTTCAAAAATGCGACTGATATTCTTCAAAGAATGGCTAAATTCCTTACAATAATATTCATTTCTATCTAAAATCAGCAGGAATTTTTCAAGTATTTTCTGCTCAACATCACAGCGATTTATGATAATTCTTGAAAAGGTCGCCCAAATCGAAAGATTTAGAAGTTTACTCGTCATTACATTCAATAAATAAGATGCAAACTGCTTAGACGAAAACAAAGTTATTGGCAATTTGGCTGTGCTAAAAAAAATAATGGGATTCCTTTGTTTAGTTTCTTTCTGTTTTCAAATTTGCATCACCACTTCATTTTTCGTGGTAGCTTGCAGTAATAAATATTCGGAATAATGGAAAACACCCTGATTTTTGTTATAAGTGGAGTATACACGGCTGTCACAAAAGAAAGACTAAAAAAAGACTAAAATTTTACTCCAACTTTAATTCTTCAACTGAATGTATAGTTAAAACAATAAAAAAAAAACCTCGGTTTTGTTCAAATTACAGGCCGGCGAAAAAAAAATCTTTGCCAGATATTACATACTAAAGACTATCGCGTGATATCCAAAACTTACAACTTCAACATTTTTAGATTACTAAGCCTTAGAGTCCACGCCGCAGCAGAATTCAGAATTCTATAGCCCAGAAATTCCAGACTTTTGAAACTTTAAAGCCAACTAACATCTTTATCGAGTAGATCCATCTATCTAAAAGCTACTTGGACGTCTCCTTGACAATAACTATTTCCCCAATAAATCTCTAACAGATCTGGGTACTTCAAAACAGAAGACAGAAAAGGCTCGAAAGTGAAGTACACATTTGAGAATCCATCCCCTGTTTCCATTTGACCCACGATTCTCCTCCCAAAAGCTTCAATTTTATGCGAATTTTCGTGGAAAAGATCGTAGAAAGAATCTGGAAAGCACTATTCTCATGTCCAATTGGCCCAAGGTACTCGGAGAAGAAAAAACATATCTATCCCTCTGATGCAAAGTTGCTGGTGGGTGTTAGGATTTTGGTGGCGGTTGGAATTTTTGCGGGAAAACACTCCAGGCTTCCAGTCATACGCAATGAAATTCTTTGAAAGATTTTGATTCAAATAGGTCTATTTTTCTATTAAAACTTGGTGATGATGAGGGTAGGAAGCATTTCATAGGCCACAGACCCACCTCTAAGTATACAGATTGAAAATCATTACACTGTTTGATTTAAACAAGGTGCTAACAACCAACCTTTCTGCTATAAAAGTCAGCATTTGGGGGGGGGGAGGGAACTATGTACAACTCACACTTAGACTATTTTAACATCTATTCAGGATTTGGCACGTTTTGCACCAATACACCATAAACTCTGCAGTTTATAATTAGCTCAGTTTTGAAGAGGCAAGATAGCTTATTTTTGTAACGAAATATTGCTTAGCTGACTTTTGTACTGAGTGTGAGATTAGTTCGCTTTTGCAGAAAATCACCAAATTCCATAGCATGAACTTGCATCCTTTCTGCACCAAGTCAGGAAGCAGCTCGTTTTTGTACTTTACAGCTTTTGTACTTTAAGTTACCTTACAGCTTGGTTTTGATTTGTTGTTGTCCTGCGCCACCGAGATTCTGCAGCTTTGGACTTAGCTAGCTTTTTCATCAGATTGCGAGTTATCTCGGTTTTGTACTAAATCAAGATTTAACTTGTTATTGCACCAGGTCAATTCTTAAGTCATTTTTATACCGAGCTTCCGAAATTCAATAGCTTTGACTTTTTGACCAAGTCACAGCTTAGGTTGTTATCACACGCTCTCCATCCACAGCTTAAAGCCTCTTTTACACCTAGTCGAGCTTGTACTTAGTTTGCTTCTGTCTGAATGCAGGACTTTAATAGTTTTCGCCCCAAATCCGCATTTTGGACTTAGCACTTTCCGCACTAAGGTATGACCTAGCTCACTTTCAAATCAACTCGTTTTTGCACGTTCTGAGTCTAAGACTTAGCTGGTTTTCGCAGAGAGTTAGAGCTTAACTTGTTTTGGCACCGGGTCAATCCACTACCTGGAGTTACATCTCTTTTACTCTTTGTCAGTGCTTACATTGTTTTTGTCCTGATTGCAGATCTAGGTTGTTTTACTACCGAATATAACTAAGGTCATTTCCACTATAGATCAGAACTTCGCTTGTTTTTGTAATGAGTCAGAAATTACCTTGCATAAACAAAATTTCGCAGCTGGGAATTCAATTTTTTGTACCAAATCAAGATGTCTCTCGGTTTTGCACTGTGTCTTCAAAATTTTGCAATTAGCTTATTTCCACATCAAGTTAGGACTTAAGCTGGTATTTTACAAAGATTCATGATTTAATTCGTTTAATCACCAAGAAAATCTGCATAGATTACTCAGTTTTACATCAAATCAGAACCTTACTTATTTCCCAACCGAATCAGTATGTTCTTGCTTTAAGTCAAGAATTAGCTGATTTTCTCACGGATCAGTCCACAGCTCAGATTTAGGTTGTTTTAAACCAAGTCAGAAATAAGTTATATTTTTACAGCGAGTTTTTTTTACTCACTTTTATACAAAGTCATCAAAACTCTGAAGCTTGGGCTTAGCTCGTTTCAGATTGAGACAGGACAGCTTGGTCCTGCAACAAATCATTACTTATCTCATTTTTGTACTAAGTCAGGAACTAACTTGTTTTCACATGGATTTACTGAAATTCGACTCCTTGGACTTCAATTTCTTTTGGCGCCAAATCAGTAGGCTACTCAGTACTTATTTAGCTTGTTTTTCAATCGAATCAATTCATAGATTGGACTTCGTTGTTAAAACTATGTGCTAAGAGTTTCAGACCTAAGTTTGGATCAAGGAGCCTTTCCAGGAAAAATTGAAAACCAAGCCATAAAATGCATTTGTCCCTTTCCTCCACTCTACAAAAATTTTACGCCTTTCCCCTTAGGCTTTGCCTGGACTTGTATGTACACATAATGCATTCTCTTTTCTAATTCGAGGGAGCATGTCTTGTATCAAGTGATTTTAGGAAAATCAGGGATTTTATTATTAAATTTACTTTTTATTTGAAATATTTTAGCATTATTTTATAGTTAAACTTAAAATATTTTGTAAATAATGCTCAGCGCTTCCAGGGTACTAAATTACAAAAAAAAATTCTCCTCAACAAGTGAAGAACAAATGTAAAAGTTCAAACAAGTAAAAATTTGCCTAAATAAAGTATTTAACTTAAAACGAACCAAACTTACTACAAATAAATAAACAAAACCTGAAAATTTACAGTTAACAAAGAAATCAAGCAGAATATGAATAGAAATCACTACATGTAAGTGTAGCACTGCCATTTCCTCAAACTTTAAAAAGCCAGTGATTGCATTTTCTCTGAAAGAAAAAATTCATGATTTTTCTTTAAGAGACCAAAAAAAAAATAATCAAAATGCTGACCAAACAAGTCAAATTTCACAAAACAATTTTCTTAATATAAATTATACTCTGACTACTGATTTAACTTTACTTTTTAACTTTTCGTTTTAAGTTTACTTTTTCGTTTTAAGTTTTGATGTTGCTCCTTATTTTCAGCTGAAAGAACTTGTTTGTCTGTTTAATTTCTGATCATTTTTAAATAGTGCTGGGAAAATCTGACTCCTCCAGTATGAAAAATTCCTTTCCCCCATGGCAACTCCCTTCATGAAAAGTTTCATCCTTATAAAATTCCCCAAACAGGAAAATTTCCCCCCAGCCAATTTTATATTTGCTGAAAATTTCTTGCAGATGATTCAATTTGAAAAATTTTCCTTGCACACTTTCATATAAAAAAAACTTTAGTTTCTGATTTGCTTTTTAAATCATGCCAGAAACCTACCCCTCCGTGAAAATTTTTTCTGCGAATCCCTCCTCACCCCTAGTAGGAAGTTTCTCTAGCAAAAACTTTCCCCCTTAAGAATTTCTTTCGCGAACCCCCCCCCCCCCCTCCCCCACAGAAATATCCTCTAGAGAGTTCCAGCCCAGGGAAAATTTTCCTCAGACAATACCCCTTAACATCTTCACATGAAAAATTGAGTCTGCAAAGAGAAAATAAGACAAACAAAAAGAATTTTTTATAGGAATTCTGGCAAATTCTCCAGTGTAAAATTTCTGCTTTATAGTCCACCTTCTGGAAAATTCCCTTCCTACAGAAATCCCCCCCCCCAGAAAAAACGTCTGTATGCTTCCCAATGACAAATACTATATATAAACAATGGGCCGATTCAATGACTTACATATCTTTCCCTAGAGGCTGTGGGGGGGGGGGGTCATGTTATCCCCAAAGGCATAGTTACTGGACCTTTCAACTATGTTGAACAAAATGGCTATCTCGAAAAATTGAACAAGCGAGTTTAGGGGGAAAAGGGCGTGGGATAGTAACAAAAAAATCAATGTCGGTAATTAAAAAGGGCACTAGATTTTCCGTCTGATTTCCGAAACTTTTCCGTCTGATTCCAATATTCTGGGACTATTGGTTCGCTACGATCACCCCTGGAAAAAAAATAAAAAAAAATAAACATGCATCAATGAATTTTCTTCTGGCCAAAAAAATCCATATTTTTTCAGATGGGAGCTTAAAACCTCTAAAGTAGGGTTCTCTGATACACTGAAACTGATGGTGTGATTTTCATTAAGATTCCTTTGCATTTAGGGGGTGTTTCTTCCTTTTTCTAAAAATAGGCAAATTTCCTCAGGATCATAGATTTTGACAGGTAACATTAAACTTAATGAATCTTATATGTTTGGAATCAGCATAATAAGCCAATCCTTTTGATGTGTCTATTGATATCAAAATTCAATTGTTTAGAGTTGTGGTTACTATTGTGCCACATTGCTCCTTACTTACATTTTGTTACCACAAAATGTTTGACAATCACTTCCAACTTTTAATCCTTTAGACAACTTACAAAATGTAAGGAAAAATAACTAAGTTAAATCTGAAAGAGCCTATTTACTTATATAATGTATGGTAAAACCAAATTCACATTAAAAAGAAAAATCAACACAAGTAGGAGCACTGTTGAATTGTGGCAATTCCCATAAGTGGGGAGGGAGATTCTGTGTTTCAATGAAGATAAAAAAACTTATTTTCCAAAATCTAGGACGTTTTTTTAATGAAGATACAAAAAATGAATTTTCAAAACCTAGCCCACTCCACCTCAATTGGTGTCTCTTTTCACTACTATCCAATAAACAGACTAATCAATTGGCTATATTAAACTTTCAATTCAAGCAATTCATGTAATTTATATTAAAGCTTTATAATGATGATACTGCCTTTTTTTTTGGGGGGGGGGGCATGGCTATTTGGTTTAATTTCCGGTTGCTCCTCATTGTAATTTCTGATTATTCCTTCATTCATAATATTTTTTTTTTTGGGGGGGGGTGATATTATAGAAACAAGTTAACCTTGTTTTGAGTTTTAAACAAACCCTTATTTTTTTGTGGAAAAAGTATACTTTTTAGATTCAATACTTTGAAAGACGTAAATCTTGTGTAATTACAGACCAGGTCAACCTAGATATGCACCTACAGAAGGTCTACCCACATCAATCTCTTGGGTCCAACTGCATCTATTTTCCTTCTTCTTCTTATGCACGGAGGAATTTTAACAACAATGAAAGTCCTTTTGCCCCTTTGAACTGGTCTTTGTGGTAGATACAAGCTATTCAATATTTAGTAGATTGTCTTCTTCTTTGAGGTGTAAATATGTCTTTAGGGATAGTTGATTCAGTTTGAAGGGGAAATCATATTTAACGACAGCCAACAGTTTTTCAAAAAAAAAACTCATTTTGCATTATCATTCCCCTTTTTACTGATTCATTAGAAACTATTTGACACAGGATGTTTTCCCTCTGATTGGAAAAGAGAATACATCATAGATGTAGGCTACAAAAGAAATATATGCCAAATCTGCTTTTTTTTCAAGTGCTAAAAATTATCAAAGTACTACATTAACGAACAGACTGAGTTTAAGTTCAGGAATCTCTTAAGCAGAAGACATGCTTCTGCCATTACAACTGATGTTACCTTGCAGGAACATAGATGGTAGTTCACAAATTGTTTATGGTACAAAAAAAATTATTTACCACGAAGTTTAGAATTGGACCTTAAAGAGTAAGGAAAAATTTAAAATCTCAAAACAAGCATAAAAAAGTGTACAACTACAGTTTAGCATATTTTTACTAACTTGGAAACTTGTTGTGCTATATGAATAAGATGTTTCCAAGCTTTTTATCTCTCCCTTCTTTCATCTTCTGAGACTTTAAAGAAATTTTGAAAACTGGTCTAAAATCTATTGTAATTTATCACATTTTTTTTAGTTAGAAGTATTTCTCCCTTGGACTATGGGCTGCAGAAAAACTGTACCAATGATTTGAGCCACATTCCAAACTAAATTTTTGTCTTCTTCAAAGCCAAGAGTGATTTTTTTTTTTCTATTACCTTTGGAACCCACCAAGAGGGAACAAGTAGAATTATGAGATTGAGAGCACCTTCAAAGACCCAAATTTTAGATATATATCCACTTCTGAAAGGGCTAGTCACCTAGCTAGACTAGAAAGACCTCCACCCCCACCCCCACCCCACACACCTTTAGGGCACTGAATTTGACGGACTTTGAAAAATCTTATGCAAACACCAGCTACCATTCATCCAATCCACTGTCCATACCAGCAATGTTGCCTAGATAATTAAGGTTCAACAACTACAAGGTGAAAAAATACTTCTTAAGTAGAGTAACAGTCTAAACATAGGTCTAGATAGGTGTTTTCATCCTCATATTTCTCCCTGCCTTCAGTACCTTTAAGGTTTGAAAGTTTCTATATGGAAGTAAAATCACAATTTCCCAAAGTACCAAGCTGAAATAGTCAAAATCAAGACTAATACACCGAGAAAGACAAAGTTTATACCAAACTTGACAACAAAAAAATACAAATCTAAGTATGGTAAAGACACACAGTCTTTGAAACCTTATAAGTAGGAAAGGGATGGAGGCAGGACCACAAAACTTTTACAAGGACCCTACTGTAAGCTAAAAATCCATTCACAAAAGCTTCATTTGCATAGCTTTTGAATACATTGCAAGATAGCAAAAGACCAACTAAACATGGATTTAATCTTAATTTGGGTTTCCAGTTCATTCCACTAGCTGAAGGCCTATTAGCAATGGGATCTGTCACACACTGAGGTTTAGATAATACTAAAATGAAAAATTGGCTAATTTTAGACCCATTTCCAATAAGGTTTAGCTAGCATCTAAAGCTATCCAGAGCCAAGCTCAAGTTTATTTGAACATCTTTGAATTTTTTTGAGGGTCAGTCAATTAGAAAGCTTCAATTCTTATTATTATATGCAGGAAAGAATACTAAACAGTACATTCAGCCTAAAAAATCTATCTTTTTAATTGAGACAGATCAATCAGATCATTCATCTTAACATCTTTTATTGATCAAACTATTTTTTGTGAAATGAGATCTATATACAAATGCTATTACTAAAGACAAATTATGATAGCACCAAGCTACCTGAAGTCAATTTAGTTAGAGGTCTCAGTTTTTATTAGCTCCAATGAAGTATGTATTTCCTTTAAATCCCTTCTTATGACCTAATCCAGCCCTTGCTATGGATGTCCAGCTTTTTATACCCCAGATGAATAGGCAATGATCATAATTTATGGCAATCTAATATCCTTCATCCTTAAAATGTGTCCAATAATCTTAATCTTACTTCCATTATAGCCCTAGAAAATGGGGAACCAAATTTTCTGTAAATCTTAAAGTTTGATATAAATCATCCTAACATGTAACTAAAATTATCCTTAGGTAACTCTACTGAAACAAACTTAACATATATCCCTCAACCTTTCAAAGCTCTCTTGTTTCAGAGTCATACAAGCATTAGCAGAAATCCAGTTTAAGCATTGGAATAAACTGTCAATTTTCCACCATAAGCACATTCTGCTAAGGGTGCACACTTCCCATTGCAGCAAAAAACGGTTTTACTACAGCATTAGTAATACACCTATTCGTAAATCACCTGCATCCTATTATCAAAGCCATGGCTTGGACCACCAAACTTTGTCCACAGCTCCCATAAAGGCCTCCACACTAGGGGCTGAGACTGCTTATTCACTTAGGGAGTTCCAGAGCCCCATGAATCTAGTTGGGAAGACGTTGTTTGCAGTACAGCTTCATGGTATGTCCTCTAGTTCTTGTTGACTGGTCAGGTTCAAGCATATTTTGTTGCAAGGACTGTATATGAAGCATTTTGTACACCATGATGACATCCACATGCTTCTGTTGATAGGAGAGGGTAGTAATCTGTAACATCTCCAGGTTTTTTTTCTTGTCACCTTCATTTAATGGGATTACCACACACATGCCAAATTCCAGTTTTGGTTGAACAAGTTCTCAATATATCTTTGACATCAGCTTTGGTGATCTACTGCAGAATGTTTTTTTTTTACAATTTCCAGGGTCTGGAGCACTTTCAAAGCAATTGAATCCACATGTTGGTCAAACTTAAGTTCTTCATCCGCAGGTGTACCCAGGTCCCTTTCAGCATGCAAGGAATCAGATATGTAATCATTCCACATATGTAATAGTGACCCCTAAAATTCTTTCTGGCAAAATGAATGTTGAATTCTAACCTCCAGAGTTCTGAGAGTTTGCCAGCTTGTAATAGGACTTCCTCTTCAGCTGTTTCTTCAGGGCTGATGATTTTTGAATCATCAGCATACAGGTTCTTTTTGTTTTTGGCAGATTATGGGGCATTGTCACTCCACTTTCTACTTAAGTACTATCTGAGTAAAATGTCTTATTACACCTTTACACTCTGTCTTCTATTGTCAGAAATGCTATCACCCACCCCACAAACTCTTGGCTTACCCCAACTGCATTTAATTTCACCTGTAGTCATGACAACATACTTTGTTAAAATCTAGGAGAATGAGATCTACTGGGATTCCTCTGTCTAGGAGATCAGTGAAAAAATTGTATGCATCTAACAGATTTATATCAATGGATCATCCTGATCTAAATCCATGCTGACTCTGTATAATAAGATTGTTGGAGGCAAGGTGTCTGACATTAGCAGTATTTACTATTCCTTCCAGAATTTCCCCAACAATTTATGTAAGTAGTAATTTGTTTGGTCTAATCAACTACCATCATTATGGATAGGGGTGGCATTAGCATTCTGCTAATTTTGAGTCACTATCTTTGTATCCAGGGACTTTTGGAAAAGTGCTGCAAGAGGTAAGGCCAATTCTGTATGAGCTTCCTTTAATGTCCAAGGGTATATTTCATCAGGCCCAACAGATTTGTTCTGGCTCAGGTTTTTCAGTCTAGCCTTAATTCCATTTTTACTGAAAGTATTTGGTAACATTAGTTAATCAACTGTATACTTAGGTTGATTGGAAGGTGGATCTCTATCTTTTCTGTAGATTAGTTGAAAAAACAAACTTTCTAATAAAGAAGTTTTTCAAAGACAATTAAAGGCCATATTAAACTTAAGATCAACAAAAATAAAAATCTATATTAATTCAAACTCAAAATGACCAGAAATTACTATTAAAGAATAAATGAAACCCAAAACAAGCAAAAACTGAATAAACAGCCATAGCAAACAAATATATAAACAGTACCTTATAAATGAATAAATAAATCCTAAAACAAGTAAAACTTAAATTTAATATGCAAATCAAGCATAAAAAACATTTATTATTAAAGATCAAATAAAACCCAGGAGGACATTCAAAGAATCTGTTAAATCCATTAGTCAAAACTTGACACCATTTTTTTCTCCTGCTGTGTTATCAACCATTGAAAGTCTTAGTAACCTATCCACTGATTGAAGCTTTGGTAAAATTCTAGTTAATTGACTTCTTGCTAGCTCGGAAAGGGTTTAGGTTAGGAAACGAAACTTTTTGGGATGAATCTACAGACAAAAGTGTGTCTGGGAAGGTATATTGAAGCAGCTACCTCCACTCCTTCTCCCTCTAGAGGGCCCTGACCTTTGATGACCTTTAAAAATATCTGTGTTATAAAAGTGAAACCTTGCAAAATAGATCTTCTGAGTACAACAAAATTGTTTTCAGCTTCATAACTTTGCTCAATTTCATTTTATAAGGTTTCAAAGATATGCAAATATATTTCCTAAATTTTGAAAAAAAAACATTGATATGGCTCAAAATTCTACTCAAATAACAAGAATTGCATTTTCAGAACTAAAATTAGAGAAAAAGCAACTAGTAATTGAAAATTAAGGTAAAATCTTGTTTTGTCAAAATTTCAATAGGTATAGACCTGTCAT
Organism: Artemia franciscana; assembly: GCF_032884065.1. Classification (NCBI taxonomy): domain Eukaryota; kingdom Metazoa; phylum Arthropoda; class Branchiopoda; order Anostraca; family Artemiidae; genus Artemia; species Artemia franciscana. The sequence continues at coordinate 10,439,720 of NC_088876.1, forward strand.
GTAGGCAAATTTCAGGGCCCTCTAGAGGGAGAAGGAGTGGAGGTGGTTACTTTAAAATACATTCCCAGGACATACTTTAGCCTGTAGACCCATCCCTGAAAATTTCATTTTCTAGTAAAATTGTAGTTAATTGACTTCTTGCAATCCCAGAAAGGGTTTAGGTTAGGAAAATGAAACTTTCAGGGATGAATCTACAGACTAAAGTATGTCCTGGGAAGGTATTTTGAAGCAACTACCTCTACTCCTTCTCCCTTTAAAGGGCCCTGACCTTTGATGGCCTTTAAAAATATGTATGTTATAAAAGTGAAACCTTGCAATATGGATCTTCTGCCTAATTGAAGTACAACAAAGTTGTTTTTGGCTTTGTAACTTTGCTCAGTTTTATTTAATAAGGTTTTAAAGATATGCAAATACTTTTCCTACATTTTGAAAAAAAAAATTATATGGCTCAAAATTCTACTCAAATAACAGGAATTGCATTTTCAGAATTAAAGGCAGAGAAAAGCAACTAGAAACTGAAAATTAAAGGTTAAATGTTGTTTTGTCAAAAATTTCAATAGGTATAGACCTGTCATGTAGGCAAATTTCAGGGCCCTCTAGAGGGAGGAGTGGAGGTGGGTACTTTAAAACACCTTCCCTGAAAGTTTCATTTTCCTAACCTAAGCCTTTTCTGAGATAGCAAGAAGTCAATTAACTAGAATTTTACTGAAGCTTTCAAGAAATTACTGAATGTTGAGCAGAGGGGTGTTCAGTGGAACTAGCAGTGGCATGTATCTGATATTTTATCAGCCACATTAGTAACTATGGATTGATTCACAGATTAATAATGATCATAATTTGCCCCAAAGTGCAAATTAAGGTGGTTAAGGTAATAAAAAACAACTTTATATTTATACATAACACAAGATAGTTCATGTATCTCTTGACAAATATGATATGATAAAGATGATACAAAAACATAGGCCTATTTTGAAAAGTTGCTTCTTTGGCACATAGGCCTATGATGTTATATTTGAGTGTTATATTTAGAAATAGTGTTGAATGGCACCAATGTCTTATTAATATGGAATTTATTTCATATCAGGCTATGCACAAGATTAAAACTTGTGAACTTAGTATTCATTTTTGGTTGTCACTAGAGCTAGGCTATGGGTTTGACTTGTAGGAGTAACAAAGGTAGGACATTGCCTGGTAACTGATTGTTTACCCTACAAATGAGGACTATAGGATTTTTAATTTTATCCAGTCATATTATATATTATCACATGAGCTTAAGCCAGTTTAATAACTGACTAGGCTACTACCTGGTCTTCTTTCTGTATTTAAAGTAAAAATTCAGGTGTTAGTCATCAATTTAGGTTCTGTTTCTTCCTAAGAACAGTTACGAATTTAAGCAGTCCTGTCACTATACAATAAATTTTTAATTTTGTTGACTTCTGCGCCTAAATTTGAAATAGTTGCACGTGATTATTGTGGAATTAGTAAGTTTTTCAAATAACCTATAGGCTATTACGGAAATATCGCTCACCTTTTACCGAACATTTTGTGACAAAACAAGTTTTCTTCGATAAGACAGTGCTTTATAATCTACAAAGGGGGTTAGCCTTGATTTATTTGAGAGGCATTTCTTTATATGGTCATTTACCTTAAATCGCATTGTCCAGCGAAATAAGGATTAAATCCTGTAGAATCGCTGGTTAGTGATGACGATGGTTGGATGTCTCAACAGCATCCCACTCAGTTTGCCATGGCTTTGATGACCATTCTCCATCAACAGCTCTTTTAAAGGCAGCAGTGCTGGGGGTAGTGACTGCTTTTTTGGTGAGAGAATTCCACAAACTCACTATTCTGTAAGTGAAGAAGTTATTGCGTAGTCTAGTGGCAGCTCTCTTCTGATACAGTTTTCGACTATGCCCCCTAGTTCTGGCAGACTGGTCAAGTTGAAATAGCATATTTAATGGAGAGTTGTAATTCAGGAGCTTATGTGTCATGATAATATCACCGCTTTTATGTCTGTAGACAAGAGTGGGGAGTTTCAGCCTCTTCAGACAGGATGAGTAGTTTAAATATTTGCATCCCTCAATTGCTTTTGTAGCCTGTCTCTGAACTGTTTCTAACTTCTGCTGGTCACCTCTGTTGAGCACTGTTTAACACTGCTTTCTGTTCTTTCTTCTCATAGGCTATGCAATTATAGAGAATCAACTTTTTTTATTCCCTGGAAAGTGATAAAATTAACTCAAATTTTGTTAAGAGCATGTTTAGTAGATAATACCACATTTATTGTTCAGTAAAATTCTAGTTGATTGACTTTTGGCTGTCTCAGAAAGGGGTTAGATTAGGAAAATGAAACTTTCAGGGGCAGGGCTAAAGGCTTAAGTATGTCTTGGGAAGGTATTTTGAAGTACCCACCTCGACTCCTTCTCCCTCTAAAGAGCCCTGAGTTTTGCCTACATGACAGGTCTATACCTATTGAAATTTGGCAAAACAACATTTTACCTTAATTTTTAGCTACCAGTTGCTTTTTCTCTGCCTTTAGTTCTGAAAATGCAATTCCTGATATTTGATTAGAATTCTGAGCCATATCAATGTTTTTTTTCAAAATCTAGGAAATGTATTTGCATATTTTTAAAACCTTAAAAATAGGGATTGAGCAAGGGGTAGGCTAAATGTTGGTATTACTAGAACAGTCTTTTTGGGTCATGAAACTATTGTTAATAGATGCATTTTGACTTTTTGAACATCTTTTCTCTCTTGCAAAATCACTGTTATGGAGTTATTCTGGCCCAAATATTCTTGTATTCATACTTATAAAATTGCAATCATTTCTGTTTTGTTGATTGGAAATTTGAAATTGCTAACATTTTAAGACTTTCAATTGATCTATGTCTTTTAGAGACAACTTGCACGAATTTTGGATGTTTTTAGAGAAGATAATTTATGAAAGAATCTACCTAAAATAATTCACCTTTGGAATGCACTTAACCTAACCTCTATCTAATATCCATTTTCTATTGTGCATATTATCATCAAATAATGCTCAAACAAGAAAAAAGGGCTAACTTTGAATAAAAATAACTTGCTTACCATAATGCAGTCCTTTTGTATTCTCTTGGCTGGCTGCAAATGTCAGTCAATCAAGTTGAACAGAAAAATAACCAATTTTCAGTTTAAATAACTCCATAATGGTGAGTTTGTGGTAGTTTTGCAAGAGAGAAAAGATGTTCAAAAAGTCAAAATGCATCTATTAACAATAGTTTCATGACCCCCAAAAATTGTTCCAGTAATACCAACATTGACCAAGCAAGGTTGTGAAGCTGAAAACAATTTTGTTGTACTTCATTCAAGCAGAAGATCTATTTTTCAAGATTTCACTTTTATAACACACTTATTTTTGAAGGTCATTGATGGTCAGTGCCCTCTAGAGGGAGAAGGAGTAGAGGTGGGTACTTTAAAATACCTTCCTGGGATATACTTTAGTCTGTAGACCCATCCCTGAAAGTTTCATTTTCCTAACCTAACCCCTTTCTGAGATAGCAAGAAGTCACTCAACTAGAGTTTTACTGAAATATAGCCTACCCTGAATTAGTATATATAAGGGTGGGAGTGAAGTTCATTTCTAATAAAAATGCATGTTAAATTTGGATTCAGGATGTAATTGTGACTATAGAGATAAGTTTGTTTTTTTAGCTAGGCTACCTGAATAGTCTGTTTTATGAACATTACCTCCAGAGACTAAAATAAGCACCAAGAATATCTTGGTGTCCAGTGCTTCATTTCCTCAGCTTGTAACTTAAACTAGGTAACTACCTAGTTTATGCCTTCTGTACTATCCTAAAAACAAATAAAGAAAGATTCCTATGTCACTTAACTTAGAAAAAAGTCTTGGCTATTTATCAGATTTTTAAGTTAATGTGGTAGAAGTAGGCCTATAGTATATGGGCAGAAATCAGATAACTTACAGGATCCCCAGTACCATTATGTCCATTAGGGACATATCCCTGTATCAGCACTCTCTATATGGCTTTCAGTTGTTCCATCAAAGTTGTATTCCTCTGAGTCAAATGGCTATTGTGGTTTTGTAATTTAAAACCAATGATAAGGGTCTCCCTTACCCTAGTCTGTGAGTCATGTTTGTAAAAATGTTCTCTTCAAAATTGGTCCAGGCTGTTTTTGAAAATTAAGTTTTCAGATTTCACAACTATTTCTGGAAGTTAGTTCCAGTCAGCCACTGCTTAGACACTCTGATAATTGGCCCTTGATCTATTTATTACAATGGGGCTTGAATATTTTTTCTTGGTGTCCTCTTGTGGTATTTATTTTTGAAGAGAGAGATATACTGTGAGATATAGCAACACATATACTCTGAAAGCAGCAACAACCAAGCTGGGCTACAACCACGTTGACCAACTCAAGAGACTATGTGACCTTCTAGTATCTTGAGAATATGATTAATTTGAAGAATTTCTAGTGTTTCTGGAATTTTTTCTACTGAGGATAAAACAGAGGCAGGTTACAAATAGGCAAGCTACCTTTATTAAATGTAACAATTCAAGAATCATTTCTTTTTTTTTGTCTCTATTGTTTTGCAATGACCCCAGTAGAGGATGTCAGTGACAAAATTCAATGCCCCATCTAGGCGATGCTGATCCAGAAAAAATATATAGGGGCTTGATTTGTATATTAAATTGAAGGCATGATAGTTTTTAACACTTTTGGGAACAGTGTTTTAAAGTATAAACCTTCACAAGTTGATGATACTTCACTTCCTTAGAATTGATGTATACCAAAGAAGTATGAAAACAATAAAGCAAGCTCACTACATGCTTCCAAAACCCCAAAGGAATACTACAAAGTCCTTTGTATTAAAGTATGTCAAGTGATGTAATCTTACATTACTGAGTGGTTTGCATCAACTGAACTCATACAGGTCATTCTAGTTGAACAAGAGTGCTTGTTTATACTAAACAGAGGTGCAACAAATTTCAAAAACCAACTGAGTTTTTCAAAAATGACCTAGACATTGAGAGACTAAAATATATTAGCTGATATTGCTGATAAAAACAACTGTCTTAAAAAAACATCCTTAGTGTAGGAAAGTACATTACACAAGAGTCTGCAGTTGTAGAAATGCTATGTGAAGTACGTTAAGCTTCTCCAAGTAGTTCCAATCATGACAACAGGATAATGGTCATTTAGTGCCCTTAGATGTCATATCTTTATATCAAACATGAGACAGAAATGATTGAACAACTTGGCTGTTCTTCATTCCCACCATTATGTTTTGAATGAATTGGATATCCAACTAGTCATCAACAACTTTATATTCGTTAATTTAGCAAGACAGTGAACATTTACACCTTTTTGAATACACTCTAGCCCTAATAATGATATTTAAAGCAATATTAAAAATCTTTATAAAACAGAAAATTAAACGCATATATAATGTTAACTTTCCCATTTTGAAATATTAGTACTAGTCTAGTATTTTATTGCTGCTACATTACTATAGTACTGCATTAGTGATTGTCAAATATTTAAGTATTTTTAGTGTGTAAGACTCAATTAAAACCCATTATTTACATGCTTTTTGACTGAAATCATTAGGCATACTATATTAACTTTATTGAAGCATTAACTTTGAGATATTGTTTTTATTTTAAACCTAGATGCTCATTCAAAGTACTCATATATTAGCTATTTTACTTATTAATCAAAGTGATATTATTGTGCACCTGCAATATATTTTAATTCTTTTAATGATATTTTAGGATTTATTTGAATATATTTTCATTCTTTTCACTGCTATATATTCATTGTCCTGTAATTTTCTATAAGCATAATACTACTATAATTTACAGTAGTAATTATGTTAATTTATATTTACAACCTGTAAATTAAACTAGCTTTATATAAAAACATCATGCATGTTTAAGTTTCGTTTTTCAGACCTGGAAAATGTGTCAAGGTTGTCAAGTTTCATGGAGTGTTGAGTTATCTAGAGTCACGTTTTCGAGGTTATAATATTGATCATATGACACTAAATTGCTTGAAACTGTAATCTGTAAATTAAATTAGTTTTTAACAAAAATATCATGTGTGTTCAAGTTTTTTTTTCAAAGCCAAAAAGTGCATCAGGGTTGTCGAGTTTCTGGAGTGTTGAGTTATCTAGATTCACGTTTTCGAGGCTTTCGTAGCTTATATGACATGAGCTTAAATAAAGCTCCTCATTGTTTAGATAATGCTGAAAAAGTTAGTAGGAAATTAAAGTCTATTGTTATGGACTAGTAAATATTCTAACAGGATAAAAGGTGTTTAGTAAGCCCAAAATTTACTAGCTTTCCTGTAAAATTCCTGAAATATAAGCTAACTTTGGTTTTAGGGTGCTCTAACATCCTTCTTTGTAAGTAGTCAGCAAATGCACAACAGTTGTGTGTAGGCAGAGCTCCTAATATACCTAATTTATGAATCTTTTTTTTTTGGAAAGATATGCAGTGCCTCATATCTACAGAATATACTCATTTTTAGATTGAAGCCAAAAAGGAAAACAAAAATACTGTAAAAACGGAAATTTTCATTTATAACCCTGTCTGCCCATTGAGGAGGGAAATGGAGTATCTAGATAGGCTACTTAAAGATAATTGTTCCTTAAGAACTATGTCTAGTGATAAACCTTATATATTCACAGGTTTTCAAATTCTTCTAATTGTTAATAACTTAAAACTGTTGATCCGTAAAATTTAACTAAAACAGCTCAGCAGCATTTTTACAAGTTGACAGTCACACAATTTACCAAGTTTAAAAAGTCACCAAAACCATGGTAAACACTGTTTACATGACTTTAACTTATTTCAAGCTTAATGGGAGATCTGTTTAAACTAGCCATAAGTTAGCTTGAACAAAGTCAGATCCAATCTTGTCTTTTTAAGAGCTTGATGTCGTGGACTAAAAAACAAAATATAATTAAAAACTTAAAAAAAAAAGATTTTTTTGACCAGGAATAATTTAATTGGATATTTAGTCTTAAAAGGGATAGCAAGATAGCTAGAAATTTTCATTTTTCATGGCAGCAAGAATTTTTTGTTTATTTTTTAGTACATTTTCAGGTAAAAGCTGTTTTATTTATTTGTGTCTTATTTGCCTGAAAATTGTTGAGTGGTATTTTAACTAGATGTTTACATATAATACAACCTAAATGTGATGTTTGGCCTAAAGGATTACTAGTACTTTTGAACTCTTACTAGAATATGACTATTGTTGCCCTCCTTTCTTGTTTATCCCACCTGAATATAAATTTGTTTATGTTATTACTACTAGCAAATGGAAAGAATCACTGGCGCTATGCTGTGACGTAGTTTCGTAAAAATCCTTAGGGGGGGGGCGAAGTTGCAGCCAATTTTCCCAATGAAGTGAAGATGACAGTGGAAACTTAAAAGTGAGTAGTATATCACCATAAAGGAAATATATACTGAAGAAAACTGACCTGTTTTTCTTGATCCTTGAATTATGCAGGGTTATTTTAATTTTGACAAATTTTTTTTGCAGAAGCTAAGTTTCACCCGGGGGGGGGCAATTTTGGGCCTGGAGGGGGAAGTTGTTCCCCTGCCCCATAGTAAATCACGCCCTTGACGCTATGCATAAGAACGTGTCCTTACCAAAAAATGAAGGCAATCTATGGCAACATAAAGGTGTAAGTGTTTTTGAATATATGGTTGGCATCATATAAAATATGAAGATAAAACTTTGTATGTAAGCTAGTGAAATGAAAAACCCTGCCTTTGTAGGTATGGTTATGATATTGCCAATTGAATTAAAAGTTTATCATAATGACCCAAAAAAGTAGAAAATAAAAATGACAATTATCATACAAAGAACTAGAGAATTTTTGCTGAAGAAATTTTCGAAAAGAATAAAGAACCCCTCACAATACTGTCACCATATCGAACACATACTTCAGAGTGCCGTACATTTACATTAAAATTTCTCTTAAACATAAAATAGAACACTGAATAAAAGTTGTCTCAGTTATAAAATTTTTTCAACAGATTCATGTTATTTTTGTTCTTATAATTATTATTTTATTTTTATTTTTAAAGAATCCTCCCTTCCCCCCAGGCATTTAAGAGGTTAATTTTAAGGCTAAAATTCCGACTTCTTGGTGTAGTATTTTCTCCAGTTTTTTTTTTTTTTTTTTTTTTTTTTTTTTCATTGTATATATCCTAAAGAGGAAGGTGTCTTATGACACATCTTAGAGGTTTTTGATTCTATTCTCTATTAATATAAAGAGTTTATTATGCTTAATATAACATGATCTAACATGGTCCTTCTCATCTTCTTTTTTTATAGGAAAATGTCTTTTCAAGTCGTAACATCGGATTTTGTCAATGTATTTGTCAAGAGTAATTTAACATCATTTACAGCAGAAAAGAGATTTGCAAAAGATTTGACAGTGCTTGAACTTAAAGGAAAATTAGAATTGATGACTGGTGCATCACCTGCTACTATGACTATTGACGTGCAAACAGAAGAAGGCAATCATGTTTGTAGTTTAAATGATGATTCAAAGTTGATTGGGTCTTACCCTATAGATGATTTAATGGCTTTGTTTGTGACAGATAAGGCAAAGGTAGCTAGTGAATTTGATGATTTAACTAAAGTAAAGAAATTTGAGCTTTCAGAAGAAGAATATTCAAAGAAGCAAAACACACTTAAATCATTTCTTGAAAATAATAAACTTGGGAAATACAATGAAGAAATTGCTGCACAACAAAGGGAAAAACTTGAAAAGCAGAAACAAGATGAAGAAGAAAAATTGAAATCTATTGTTATTGGTAGTAGATGTGAAGTCACTGTCCCGGGTCAGCCCACTAGAAGAGGTGTCATTAAATATGTAGGTAAAGTGCATTTTCAAGCAGGTGATTGGGTAGGTGTTCAATATGATGAACCTTTTGGAAAAAATGATGGCAGTGTTAGTGGAAAAAGGTATTTTGACTGTCCACCAAAATATGGAAGTTTTGTAAAAATAGCTAATGTGATTTGTGGTGATTTTCCGGAAGAGATTGAGGGTTTAGATGAATTCTGAAATTCGTAGCCTATATTTGCTTACATTAGAAAATGTGAGCTGAATTTGTATATGTGGCTTGTTTCTTTTTGCTTGTTTTTTTTTATTATTGTTTAGGTCTTGAATGTTTTCAGAAGCTTTAAAAGACAAGGATCATGTTTCCTATGTTATCTTTATTTTGTAATACATTTTTGGCCATTAAATAACAGGTCCTGTAAATCATGTCAATGCATTCGTTTAATTCATTTTGACGTGTTATAACGCAGTTGTTCCCCTTCTACTTAGCCGACTAAGTTTTGGGACTAAAAATAATTCATACTAGGGCTAACGAAACATACTGACGTAGGTATATACACTTCCTATGTGGGAAGAAGGGAGTAAGGACGCTGAAAAGGATTGTCCACTGTAAATTACCACTGGCAAGTTTAACCTAGTTTTCTTAACTGCCAGGAAAGATAGGTACAAGCTCTATGAGTTTTATAAACGTTAAATGTATTAAATTCCAGTGAAGATATGGAGTGAATCAAATGCAATGCAAACAACTAGGTCATTTATAGAGTAGATGAAGGTGTATGCTGTCTAACTAAATTGTTTCATTTATCAGAATAGAAATATAATAAGTTTTTTATTTCAAATATAATAAGTTTGTTACTTCAAGTGGAGAGTTCTGCAGCAGTGGTGTCAATTGAGGGCATTTGCCCCCCCCCCCTAGATTTTAAAGGATATCATAAGTTATTTTCCGTAAAAAATGAAGAAATTTGTCCCTATCCCTTAGATTTTGAAAATTACACCCCCCCCCCTACTTAAATTTTCGTCATTGACGCCACTACTCCAAACTTCGTGTGTTTGTTGAATCAGGCAATTATAGCCTTCTTCTAAGATTTAATTATTGCCCAATCTATTGAATGTTGCCCGGGATGTTAAGGTAGGTCCATCTGGTTGATAGAAAGCCTGTGATGAACTAATTATTGCTAACTCAACCAGATGTATTGTGAGGGTGATTCTAATAATATTTAAAAGATTTCTTAAACTTTGAAAGAGATTATATTAACCGAAATTCCTAGATTTCTTTTTGTCAAATATTTTTATTTGTATGCGAACAAAAATATGGACCGAGGGCCTCATCAGCCACGCGAGTGTGGGAGGTTTATAATTTAGTGAGAAAATTGAGTACCTCAAATGCTAATAATAAAAATCTTTGAAACTAACCAAAAACACTGCTAGATTGTACTTAAGGGCGATTTGCATTGAGCTCTTGCACCCAATAAGCAAATAATTAGTTGCAATGAGTGCTCTTGAGAGCAAGTCAATAATTACAATTGCCTATTGAATATCAAAAATTACAATATGCTTACCCGGGGTAGGATTGTAGTCTTCATTCCTTGAAATGAAAGCTGAATTTTCCAAGAGAAACATAAGTTCACCACCATGGAAAAACTGACGTTGTCAAAAAAGAATTAGTTGACGTTTTAATACTAAAAAAAAAAAAATTTGAGAGGCATATTGACCAACAGCAAAGCTTCCACGTGACCAGCAAAGGTTTCTTATGATATTTGAAACAGGTTAAACCAGTCCTTCAGGTCTGCTTCTCTGAACTGATTGATTATTACCATTGTTTCTACAATTCTTGTTAAATATGTGGTGGCTGTTTTTCTCCTTGTGTATGCAATGATTTTTCTAATAGACTGCCCACTTTCTGACCAAACCATTTTTCCTGTGAAACAATTCAGCCATTTCTGGTTTAGTTACACTGCCCTGAGTATGGATATTTTTTCACTCTTCACGCCCTAGAATCTAGAGAATTGCTAGAGATTTTTTTTTTTACAATACGCTATAACATTTTTATTGAATTAGTAATTATCTCAAGAGTTTTGCAAATGTAACACTTGTTCTTTCACTAAATAAGGTTTTTGTCAAATTTCGAGTGAACTCCGGTTTAATAAATACTGCTGTTTGTAGCTTTTGCTAGTTACGGTGTGGTAGGCCTTTTAGCAAAAACATGCAAATAGCCTTGATACTGAGCACATTTTCATTTTATTCTTTGTTTTTGAGAAAAAGGCAGCAACGTCAAAACACAAAGTCAAATACTCGAGTGAAAATGAAAGAAACCTAAGCTGATTATTTACCTTTCAGCTTGGTACTTTAAAATTCTCATTGTGGATGTATCTTGTAGATTGGTGTTTCAATATTCTGACTATTAATTTCCAGCCAAAATGAACTAATCTACGAAGCATTTTATACTCACCAGAAGTCACCATTAACATGAATTAAATTATGCATAAAAGTCGGCTAAAAAAAGACAAGAATTTTCATGAGCCTTTTTTTTTGCGCAGTAGATTTCATTGGAAGCCTTCTCCATAGTTTTGGACTAATTTTGAAATAATTTCGTCGTTCTTTTGATCTTCTCTAAGTTTGTTATCAATTTCATTTTTACATTGAAATCTGTAAAAAGACATGAGAGTCCCATGCTACAATATCCTAAAATACTATGATAAATAATCACTAATTGTATTGCACAATGGTGTCATTTTACGGAAGTTTTTGAGAAGGGGTTGCAAGTTTTTCATTTTTTAAATTTTCCAATGAAAGTACCTCCCCCGAAAAAGGGGTATTTTTCAATAAAAATGACCCACAAAAAAGGTGTTGTTAAAATCTAGGGGCCAATGCCCCCCCCAATAGACGCCACTGGTAATGCGTGCTTTAGTAAACTACTGATAAGAGGAGAATAAAATAAAATTTAAGTAAGTAAATTTAATTTACTTAAGTACATTTAAGTAAGTTCTTACTTACTTACGATGAGTCACAGGCATTCAGCCCAGCTCGGTACCAAGAAGCTACTGAATCATGCTCTACCAAAAGTCACGTCTATTTGCGGTTGAATGAGTTGAAGCTAAGACTTGTTCTAGTTGTACCCATATTTCCGGAAATCGCCCAATGGTTCGACGGCTTCCTTTACGACGGTTTGCCATGACTGTATCTGGCCTCCCGGTTTTTTCTTCCAAGAGGAGAGAGGTTCTGCAGAAAGAACCTGGCGTGTTAGGGTCTCCTCTTGGCGTCATATTATATGGCCAAACCACTTGGAACCTCTTTCAAATAAATAAATTCGACAAAAAGTGGATTCGATTGAAATGTAGAAAATATTGCAACATCGAGATTTTAGAGCGGGAACAGATTCGAAGAATGCATTGTAAAAAAGTTCTACTGGCACCCTTGTATCCTTCTTGTAGTCGAATATTATCATGCATACTTTAATTAATTATTCACATCAATACAGTAAAATAAAAAGAGTGGAAGAATGCAATCACAATTTAGATCAGGGCATAGCTTCAGGTAACAATCTCTTGGAATCAGTACATCTCCATTTACCTGCAATGAAAAGAAATGGTGGAACGATTTGATGATTTTTGAATAGAAAAATTTAGTTACAAAAGTCATTACTGTTATAAATAGTCATCGCGGAGTTACACAAGACTTACTTTTCAATAAAACACACACTGTTTAATGTATTTTTGCAAAAAAAAAAAAAAACAAATTCATTATAGTAAATCAAAATTATATCTTAACAAATCAAAACGCATTGACATAGCCCGTGCTGATGAATCAAACTCTTTAGCATATAATGATTGAATCAATCTGCTCTTAGAAGATTTTTATACCCCTAATATCGATACTAATTATATTAAAAAAAGCACGTTTTTTTTTAACTGAAAGTAAGGAGCGATATTAAAACTTAAAACGAATAGAAATTATTCCGTAGATGAAAGGAGCTGTCCCCTCCTCAGCACCTCGCTTTTTACCCTAAAGTTTTTATTGTTTTAAAAAGTAGAGTTGAGACAAAGAGTCGAACTTTAGCGTAGAGAGCGAGGCGTGGAGAAAGGGAACTGATCTCGCAACTCCAGCGCTATTAATGGGTTATTCCCTCTATTTTGTCATTATCACAAGGAATTACACTGCGCTTGTACTAAAAGTATGCACTGAACTGCAAATAATGCGAAGTAAATAAATTTTTCAACGATCGCGAATCTTTTAGCAATTAAGTCCTTATGATAAATCTTGAAAAATTCACATAAATAACCTACGAATAAAGTGAACATACCACTTGATGCCTTTTTTATGTTCTTTCCGAATAAAATAATCATTTTTAGCCTAAATTCAGCTTTAGGCCCTTTTAAGACCCTCAAAGATGATACACTTTTCTCTTATTTTACATACGGCTTATATACCTCTGTTAGCGTCACTCTTACCAAAAACCGATTTACCCATAAATTGAACCAACAGTGAAAAAGTCGAGAATCAATAAACGTTTGGAAAATATATAATATGGGCTATATATTTGGGTAATGTTAGAAAGGTTAGATTAAGTAAGGATAAAATTGAATTTGCACCAAAACAATTATTTTATTCGAAAAGAGCATAAAAAAGGCATCGAGTGGTATGTTCACTTTATTCGCAGGTCATTTCTGTGAATTATTCAATATTTACCATCCTTTTAGCAAATGAATTTATTATGAGTGTATAGCCAGTGATGATGGTGTGCAAAGGGCTGATTAATAAGAATCAATGAGTATCGTGATGGTAGATACTACCATACCAGATAAACTGGTTTAGTCTGTGCTTTGTAAGTTTTCTACTGTACGACATTTGCTATTTCTTACATTAAGAAAAAACTGAAATAACTAAAAAGAAGTTATAATTTATTCAATAAAAGACTGAAAAGTGTCAATCTCTGAGTTCTTACTTCTTTCCCTGAGTACCTACTTTCGTTCCCTTTTCATAGCCACCATCAATAATACCACCATTTTGATAATCAATTCATCTGAGTACAACTACTAGATATAATACCTTTAAAATCGATCTTTCACTAAAGAATACTATTTTGTGGTCATTTTTCCGTGTAGCGTGGGGGGGGGGAAGTGCGTTCAGAAGTGAATTATTATTGATTCGTGCCAAAAAGCCTCTTTAGCCATTTTTAAATTAGTCGAAAGTTATTAGAATTAGTTATAGATGCTAGTTAACTCATGAAGGACATTCGAGTGATTGGAAAGAGTAATGTTTTTAACAAACACGAACGTAAAAATATAGGACGGTTTCATTTTAGTTACAACGAAATATCTCGTATAACTTTTGGATGATCCTTAACTATCATAAAAGGTACCTCAAAGAAAATTTTGAGATAAAATACAGACTGTGCAGGAACTTGCATACTAAATTAAAAAAAAGGAAACAGATAAGAAATCCACAAGTGAAAAAGAAATATATAACTTTAATAAAAAATATATAATATTTATATATTGTGGACCCATCGGAACCAATATATAAAAAAGAAATATTATAGTATCCAAAATATTTTATTGGATACTAGAGTCCTTGACATTAGGAAAAGAAAATTTGCTTTCCAATACAGGCATCAGAAGCTTTTTCGTTATTCTCGAGCAAGTCTCTAGTTTCAAATTTTTATAATAAACCTGCTAAGAAAAATAGCTGCTACACACACGTATTTTTTTGAAAAGGGAGGGAGTACTTTACACAAACATATAACAGAGTAATTACACGAAAATCCTGTCGTTTGTTGTTAAGGAAATCATCGTTTTACCACCATTATACGACTTATTCGACAAGAGGAGGGATGTTGAACATTCGGAAAATCGTTTACTATAATATGAAAAATGTAATAATGTACAATTTTGATTCTATATGCCAGTCGCAGGATAAAAAAAAAGTCATCCTTACTCTGTTTTAACAATAAGCCAAAATAACATCAAAAGTCTACCAAAAGGGGTTAAAATCATCTCCAATTTTATTCCATATACTTTGATATTGATTAAATCAAAGTAATCCAAATATTGGAAAATTATCCTCATCCCATTCCGCAAGGAAATTTTTCACGTCCATTTTTCGAAAGGTGACACAATTCTGATATATTTACCGTCTATACTTCATTTCCTTTCATGGTTTTTATTTTTGTAGGCTTCAGTAAAAAGGAATAGGGTAGTAAAGACAGCAGGAGCAAACAAAAATATACAAAAAAGAAGTCGAGTAGAATTCACAGACAGTGAAAATAAGGGAAAAATGCGACTAATTCGGCCGAGATCTCCTCGCAGCCGCTCTCAGTATAAAAAGAACAATAAAAGTATAGACTGAAATTCACGGGACAAATAAAACAACAATTTATAAACAATAAATCTAAATTATGAGTCACCTTCCCATTTTGTAAAATTCATTTAGGTTTTTATCCTTTTTAAACTAACGACAGCTGATTGGAGGTCTCGGTCAAAATATTGGCATTTTCTCCTTATTTTCATAGCTGTAGACTACCTTCATCTTATTCGTTAGCCATTGTTTTTTCTAACGTGATGCTTAGCCAGTGGGGTCTTAAAACTTAGTGACGAGCAGTCTACGTTCAGTGTGAGGGCCGAAGGCTAGAGCTAGTAAGAGAAGCGATGTACCGCCGATCACAAAGTGGGATTTTTGCTAGCAATAAAGTAAGATAAAATTTACCAAGGGTGTCTAACACAGTAGAGAGAATATACAGTAGCGACTTCTTTCTCCAAACATGACACATATTTCATACCGCGCATAAAGACTCTTGAGCCGTGTCGTCATAGCCTAGTTCAGTTGCTGAACAAACAAGAGCTAAGAGCTCATATGGCACTTGTGACGAGGCGAGAAGAGCTAAGAGCCAAGAGATCATATGGTATGAGCTCTAACAAAATTCTATGAATCAATAGATTGATTTAAAAAGGAAAACAAGAGGCTTAATTCCGGCCAAGATTTAAAATAAGAGCTCTGAGTCACAAAGTCCTTCTAAATATCAAAATTCATTAAGATCCGATCACCCACTCGTAAGTTATAAATACCTAATTTTTTCTAATTTTTCCTCTCCCTTTTGCCTCCCAGATGGACGAATCTGGGAAAACGACTTTATCAAGTCCAATTGTGCAGCTCCCTGACACGCCTACCAATTTTCATCGCCCTAGCACGTCCAGAAGCACCGAACTCGCCAAATTACTGAACCCCTCCCCCCAACTCCCCCAAAGAGAGCGAATCCAGTACGATTCTGTCAATCACGTATCAAGGAAATTTGTTTATTATATCCACCAAGCTTCATCCCGATTCCTCCACTCCAAGTGTTTTTCCAAGATTTCCCCTTCCAACTCCCCCCCATGTCAAAAGATCTGGTCGGGATTTGAAATAAGAGCTCTGAGACATGAATTCCTTCTAAAAATCAAATTTCATTACGATCCGATCATCTATTCGTAAGATAAAAATACCCCAATTTTCATGTTTTCCAAGAATTCCGGTTTCCCCCTCCAACTCCCCCGAATGTCACAGGATCTGGTCGGAATTTAAAATTACAACTTTAAAGCACAAGATCCTTCTAAATATCAAATTTCATTAAGATCTGGTCGCCCTTTCGTAAGTTACAAATACCCAAATTTTCAAAATTACCCCCCCCCCCAATTCCACCAAAGAGAGCAGATCCGGTCCAGTTATGTCAGTCACGTGCCTTAGACAGGTTTCTATTCTTCCCATCCAGTTTCATCCTGATCTCACCGGTTTAAGTATTTTCTAAGATTTCCGGTCCCCCCCCAACTGCCCCCCCAATTACGCTTGATCCGGTTGAGATTTAAAATCAGATATCTGAGTTATGAGGTCCTTCTCAATATGAAGTTTCATGAAGATCCGATCACTCCTTCGTAAGTTAAAAATACATCATTGTTTCTTATTTTTCAGGATTACCCCCCCCCCCCCCCAATTGAGCGGATCCGTTCCAATTATTTAAATCACGTATGCAAGACTTCTGCTTATTTTTCCAACCAAGTTTCATCCCAATCCCTCCAATCTAAGCATTTTCCATCATTTCAGGTTTCCCCACCCCAAACTTCCCCCAATGTCACCAGATCCGGTCAGGATTTAAAATAAGAGCTTTGAGACACGATATCCTTCTAAATATCAAATTTCATGGAGATCCAATCACCCGTTCGTAAGATAAAAATACCTCATTTTTTTTCTAATTTTTCAGAATTACCCCCCCCCCCCCCAACTACCCCAAAGAGAGCGGATCCGTTCTGATTATGTAAATCATGTATCTAGGACTCGTGTTTTTTCCCATCAAGTTTCATCCCGATCCCTCCACTCTAAGTGTTTTCCAAGTTTTAGGTTTCCCCCTCCCAACCCCCCCAATGTCACCAGATTCGGTCGGGTTTAAAATAAGAGCTCTGAGCCACGATATCCTCCTAAATAACAAATTTCATTGAGATCCGATCACCCGTTCGTAAGTTAAAAATACCTCATTTTTTTATTTTTCAGAAATACCCCCCCCCCCAACTACCCCAAAGAGAGCGGATCCGTTCCGTTTATGTCAATCATCTATCTAGGACTTGTGTTTATTTTTCCGACCATGTTTCATCCCGATCCCTCCACTCTAAGGGTTTTCCAAGTTTCAGGTTTCCCCCTCCCAACTCCCCGCCCCCGTCACCAGATCCGGTCGGAATTTAAAATAAGCTCTTAGACACGATATCCTTCTAAACATCAAATTTCATTGAGATCCGATCACCCGTTCGTAAGTTGAAAATACCTCATTTTTTCTAATTTTTAAGAATTACTCCCCCCCCCCCAACTACCCCAAAGAGAGCGAATCAGTTTCGATTATGTCAATAATATATCTGGGACTTGCGCTTATTTTTCCCATCAAGTTTCATCCCGATCCCTCCACTCTAAGTGTTTTCCAAGATTTTAGGTTTCCCCCCCTCCAACTCCCCCCAATGTCATCAGATGTGGTCGGGATTTAAAATAAGAGCTCTGAGACACAATATCATTCCAAACATCAAATTTCATTAAGATCCCATCACCAGTTCATAAGTTAAAAATACTTCATTTTTTCTATTTCTTGCGAATTAACCGGCCCCCCACTCCCCCCCCCCCAGATGGTCAAATCGGGAAAACGACTACTTCTAATTTAACCTGGTCCGGTCCCTGATACGCTTGCCAAATTTCTTCGTCCTAGCTTACCTGGAAGTGCCTAAAGTAGCAAAACCGGGACCGACAGACAGACAGATCGACAGAATTGGCGATTGCTATATGTCACATGCTTAATACCAAGTGCCATAAAAACAACAGGTTTTCCATAAGCTTTTTGTGATGTGTACATCGGAGCCGCGCCTGCACGAAGACGGGGTATGAATCTTGTGATGCTTTAGATCTATTTCACATATTTTTAATGGAGAGTATAGCATTTGTCGCTACTGTATATTCTCTCTACTGTGGTGTTTAAAACAAAATATTTCTTACGACACCTTTTATTTTTTTGAATCATAAAACGTCTTACGGTCTTGTCTGCCAATCGGCATGAACCAATAACGGTCCCCAGAACCGGAGAGGCTCAACGATTTAATAAGTCAAATACTACCAATTTTATTTTATTTTTCTACAACTTCTCAAAAATAAAAATATCGACGATAACTTGGCTAGAAAGAAGAAAAAGTTGAATTCCAATGTATGGTTTTTCCCTATAGCACAAACAAGTTTTTGGGGGAATTTCTAAGAATGTCTAGTTTTGTGCGAAATAAAGTGTATGACGGTGAATTTTATTGAACTTTTTATTCCAAAAAAAAATCTGCGGCCAGAGTACGCATAATTCTCGTTGAGATTTATGGTGACAATACCTTGTCGAATACAGCCTGCACATACTGGTTTTGACAGACTTCTGGCGCCCGAAAAGGTTTCAAAAACCATATAAGACGTTAGCAGAACTTAGTAAATTAGTATGTAAATATTTTTCTAACCAACAGCAACAGGTATAGACGACAAAATCCCAGGGAACGTAACAAAAAATTTTTTAGTAGTAGTAGTAGAATAATTTTATTAGAAATAAACATTTCTTAATCAATAGCACAACATAAGCGAAGCTTGCGAGGCAACAATTACAATTGCAATTGTTTACTGATGTATTTCACAAATATAACCTATTGGAGCCATCTTTATCTGTATAAAACTAGAAGTAGAGTTTAGAGATGGTTTCCAAACTTCTAAATAAAGTTTTACCTTTTTTTTCCGACTTTGGTTTTATAAAGCTGCCTTAATAATGATTCAAGTGAAAAAAAAAATAAGGTTAAACACACGGTTTTTATTTTTTTCAAGCTATCATTAATGTATATCCGATATATTTAATTTTAAGAAACGAATAATTTTTTGTAAACTTTATGGTTCCTGGGGAACATTTTGCAACTGCCCACAGTTGTAATTTGCATCAAAAGGACAGGACAATATATCGTTGGGTTCATTAGCTTCAGAACTTCGTTCTTTGAGATATAGTAATAAGATATTTATTTGTTTTTTTAATGAAACTTAGTTAAAAAACTGAATTTTTTTTTATATTTCTGTATTTTTTTTCACCTCTTCAACATATTTTTTAATAAAAAAAAAACTTTAAAGTGAATTTCAAATATTATTTTAGATACATAAAGCTGGATATTAGCCGTGTGATATTAATGTTCCCATGTTGTGTTAAAACATTAAAACCGTATTACTGCAAACAATAACAAATCCAATTCTTTAACGCAAACCTAAAACTGATCTTTTTCTGTTTATTTTTTTTTTATTCATTCAACGGCAAATGAGAGTAAGACTTCGGCCCGTTCTATTCACGTTATTTCTAACAGGCTATTTCAAACTTATAAAATAGTTTTTAAAAAAATTATATCTACTCATGGTTTTTCTTTTCATTATTTTGTCTTTATCCTCTAACTCAAATTTATTCTACCAACAAATGGTTACACGATTTGCAAGGAATTATTCACGAAATATATACAAACATTTCCTAAATTTAGATAAATATATAAGTTTTTCCTCTTGGCAATATTGTTTTTAACTTAAAAGATTCCCTCAACAACGGGAACTTCTTGGAATGACATTGGTTATCTCTAGAATAATATCACCAAAAATAAGATAGAAAATTTTCCCTATAGAAATTCTAACAGCTAACCACATTTTCCGTTCTTTTGTTCTATACTTTGTCATAATGAAAGCATCTGAGTTAGTTTTATATTAAACTGAAAATATACACTGAAATTCTACTTTTTTACAGCAAAAGATGCCCTTTGATAAAGTTGAAAACTAATTTCAAATATTTCTATAAAATTGAAGAGGAAGTCTTTTATTATTATATTCAGGAAGATATTCATTGTCTTTCTCAGACATAAAAAAACGTGAATAATGGAATCTAATAACACGTTCATCCCTTTGCTATCATGCAACTTCTAGCAAAACATTAGAGATGAATCGCCTGTGTTTTAGAAAAAAAACACTTGATATAAGTTTTACACTTTACGCTTCGATACGTTAACACAGTTAAAATTTGTAACTTTATAAGAGTGATGAGTAAAATTGCGGCCAAGTCGTAAAATTCCCCCCCCCCCCACTGCAAGAGACTGGTTTAATAAAACACTGGAGAAAAACTGAGCTGCTAATTCTAAAAATGTATGCGAGTTCAGATGAATTTACTCATTTATTTAGGGGAAAAAAAAATTTAATCTTATTGTAAAATTTATTCAATAAACAATACTTCGGTATTTGTATTTTTGTTCATACGCTTTAATATTTGTATTAGTACATACTAATATAATAGTAGCAGGTTTATTATACCGATTGAAATCCATCCCCGTTTTTAGACCTTGTCACTACAATCCCACTTCTAACAAGCTTTCCCCTTACTCCCTCTTATCTGCCAGATAGGGTCAGTTGTGCAAAGTTTCAGCCAAACGACCCGTTTGTTTACGAATGCATTTTTAATGCAGTGATCAGAAGGAAACTACCCCCCCCCCCCTCACGCCCTTTTTACCAGAAATGTATCTGATAAAAAATTTGAGAAAGCCATTTTGTTAAAAATAGTTCAAAGATGAGATACTAAAAACTCCAAAGTTGACACAATCCCCTAGAGCCCGGGGGCAGGCGTTGCAGGTTATGTCATGGGGCCATATATGGTTCTTACGGAAGGTGTGCTTGTATAAACTTCAGAGGGCGCTCATTTGATTGGAAATTGAAAGTTCTAGTTCAGTTTTAAGAGTCAAAAGAGAAGGAAGGGCAATTATCCCCTCCCTACCACACTCTCTTTTCCCCAAAAGTATCCGATCAAAATTTTGAGATAGCCATTTTGCTAAAAAAAAAAAAAAAAAAAAAAAAAAAAAAAAAAAAAAAAAAAAAAAAAAAAAAAAAAAAAAAAAAAAAAAAAAAAAAAAAAAAAAAAATAGTTCAAATATGACATAGCAAACACTCCAGGGTTGACATAACCCCCCAGAGCCCGGGAGCAGGTGTTGTAAGTTATAACCTTATAAAAATTTTATGGAAGGAGTGGGTGTATAAACTTCAGAGGGGGCTCATTTGATTGGAAATCGAAAGTTCTAGTTCCTTTCTTAAGAGTCAAAAGTGATCGGAGGGCGTCTCCCCCTTTACCCACTCTTTTTTTTTCCAAATACATCCGATCATAATTTTGAGATAGCCATTTTGTTCGAAATAATCAAAACAATCAGGTAACAACAATTTCAGGGTCAACATAAACCCCCAGAGCCCGGTGGAAGGGTTTTAACTTATGACTCGGGGACATATAAAGTTTTTATGGAAGAGGTGGTCGTACAAGCTTCGGAGGGGAGTCAAATGATTGGAAACTGAAAGTTTTAGTTCCCTTTTTAAGAATAAAAAGCGATCGGATGGCAACTAACCCCTCCCCCCCCTCTCACACGCTTTTTCCCCAAATGCATCTGATAAAAAATTTGTTCAAAATAGACCAACGATCATATAGCAAAACTCTACTGTTTAAACAACCTCCCAGAACCCAGGGGCAAGTGTTGTAAATTATGCCCCGGGAGCCAATAAGGTTTTATGGAAGGGGTGGTCGTATAAACTTCGAAGGGGGCTCACTCAACTGGAAGTTAAAATTTCTAGTTCCCTTTTTAAGCGTAAAATGGGACTGGAAGGCAGCTAGCCCTCCTGTCCACTTTCTAATCAATCGAATTTTCGAGATAGCCAATTTTTTTAAATTAGTTTCAAAAATCAGATAACAAAACTCCGGGGTCAATGCAATCTCCAAGAGCAGGGGGCAAGTGTTGAAAGTTATGCCCTGGGAACTTATAAGGGATTTATGCGATGTTTTTTTAAAATAGTTCAAAGATCGGATAATCTAGAACCTTACTCCAACTAAAAAAAAAAAAAAAAAAAAAAAAAAAAAAAAAAAAAAAAAAACTTACTAGAGATGTTTTATTCCGAAGTTTATGGAACATGATCCCTGCCCCTCCATAACCCGATCCTCCTTCTTTCCCTCTAAAACTTATTAATTGTAAATAATGGAAGTTGTCACCTGGTCCTCCCTACATGGCCCGACCACCCGCCAAAAAAGAAGCTTCTTAACGAAATTTTATTCCAAAAATATGGGAGTTGACCCCCTGGCCCGACATCCTCCGACTAAAAAGAAAAGCTTATTTACAATTCATTATTCTAGAAAATCATGAGAGTTGAGCGCTGGTCCTCCCTCCACGGCCCAAATCCCTCCAAAAGACTTATCAACGATGTTTTATTCCAAAAATCATAAGAATTGGTCCATGTCCCTTCCTTTAACCCCCTCAAAAAACAACTTATTGACGATACTGTATTCCAAAATTATGGGAACTCATCCCTGGACGTCAATGGCTCGGTCCTCCTCCCCAAAAAAAACCAACAACTTATTAACGATGCATTATTCAAAAACTTATGAGAGCTGACCCTTGGCCCTCCATGGCCGGATCCCCCCAGAAGTTATTAACGGTTCTTTATTCCAAAAATAATGGGAGCTGATCCCTAGTCTTCCCTCCATGAACCCCTCCCACCGCTCCAAAAGAACTTACGAACGATATTTAATTCCAAATATGGGAGTTGATCCCTGGCCCGACCCCCCCCCCCCCCAAAAAAAAAACAACACAATTAATTCCGAAAATAATGAAAACTGACCTCTGGCTCTCCCTTCATGGCTTAACCCCGACCCCCCCCCCCAAAAAAAAACAACCTAATAACAATATTTCATTTCAAAAATCATGGGAGCTGACCCTTAGCCCTTCCTCCACGTCCCCCCACCCCAAAAAAATAACTTTTCAACGATATTTTATTCCAATAATCATAGAATCTTACACCTGGCTCTCCCTTCATGGCCCGAACAGCACCTCTCCTAAAAACAACTTATAAACGATATTTTATTACAAAAATCATGGGAGGTGATCCCTGGCCCAGCCCCAACGGCCCGAAAACCCCTCCCCCACAAAAAACATAGTAACGACATTTTATTATACAAATATCATGGAAGCTGACCTCCTGGCCCTCCCTCCATGCCCCCTCCAAACAAAAAAAGCTAATTCACGATATTTCATTCCAAAAATCATGGGAGCTGACCCCAGGCTTTCCCTTCATGGAACACACAAAAAAAACTTATTAACGCTATTTTATTCCAAAAAAGCATGGGAATTTAGTTTAATTTCAACAGCTCTTTTCAAGATTAAACAAAAAAAAACAAGTTTTTTTAATGAAAGTAAGGAGATTAAAACGAACAGAAATTACTCCGTATATGAAAGGGGCCTTTCCTCCTCAACGCCCCGCTCTTTACGCTAAAATTTGACTCTTTCTCTTAACTCTACATTTTAAACAGTAAAAAACTTTAGCGTAAAGAACGGGGCGTTGAGGAGGAAAAGCCCCTTTCATATACGAGATAATTTCTGTTCGTTTTAAGTTTTAATGTCGCTCCTTACTTTCTTGTTTTTTTTCTTTTTTTTTTTTTTTTTTTTTTTTTTTTTTTTTTTTTTTTTTAATTTCTGGACGTTTTTGAATTAACGCATGTTTTGATCTTAGCTCTCCCCACATAAATAATTAAAACGAAATTTGCATATTAATTTTTTTTGGGCTAAATGGCTTTTTCATAGTTTTAATCGGAAGATTTTGAGAAACAAGGAGCGAGGGAGGAGGCCTAGTAGCCCTCCAATTTTTTGATTACTTAAAAAGGCAACTATAACTTATAATTTTTTACGAACGTTTTAATAAGTAAAAAATGTACGTAACGTACGAATTAAATTACGTAGCGAACTTCTATGTTCGTATCTTTTTATTGCGAATATGAGGGGGCTCACCCCTCATCGATACCTCGCTCTTTATATTAAAGCTTAAATTTTGTCCCAATTCCTTAAGAATAACCCCTGAATCACAAAGGCCGTAGAATAAATAGTTGAAATTACCAAAAATACTTTAGCGTAAAGAGCAAGGTATAACGAGGAGGTAAACCCCTCATATGCGTAATAATTTCTGTTCGTTTTAAGTTTTAATGCTGTTTCTCACTTTCAGTAGAAAAAACTTTTCATATTTATTTTTTCATTGTTTTTTTAAATAATGCTAGAAAATCCTGCACCCCCTCCATTGAAAGTTTCTTCCCCCATGAGAAGTTCCTCCATGGAAAGATCCTCCCACGTAACTACCCCCCTCAACTCTCCCCCCCCCAAACCAAAAAAATCCCCCTGAAAACGTCTGTACACTTCCCAGTAACCATTACTATATGTAAACACAGCTCAAAGTTTGTAACTTGCAGCCCCTCCCACGGGGACTGCAGGGGAGTAAGTCGTCCCCAAAGACATAGTTATTAGATTTTTCGACTATGGTGAATAAAATGGCTATCTCAGAATTTTGATACGGTGATTTTGGGGAAAAATGAGCGTGGGAGGGGGCCTAGGTGCCCTCAAATTTTTTGGTCACTTAAAAAGGGCACTAGAACTTTTCATTTCCGTTAGAATGAGCCCTGTCGTGACATTCTAGGACCTCTGAGTCGATACGATGACCCCTGGGGAAAAAAAACAACAAAAACAAATAAACACGCATCCGTGATTTGTCATCTGGCAAAAAATGCGAAATTCCACATTTTTGTAGATAGGGGCTTGAAACTTCTACAATAAGGTTCTCTGACACGGTGAATCTGATGGTGTGATTTACGCTAAGATCTAATGACTTTTAGGGGGTGTTTCCCCCTATTTTCTAAAATAAGGCAAATTTTCTCAGGCTCGTAACTTTTGAATTGTAAGACTAGTCTTGATGAAACTTATATATTTAAAATCAACATTAAAATGCGATTCTTCTGATGTAACTATTGGTATCAAAATTCTATTTTTTAGAGTTTTCGGTTACTATTGAGCCGGGTCGCTCCTTACGTTCGTTACCACGAACTGTTTGATTTTTCAAGACACCTATAGTTTTCACTACACAAAGCAAGAGGCCTACTGCGTCATTGGCCCTTTATTGAAAACGAATTATATTACAAATATTTCCTTTTGCACTTATTACAACATTGAAAATAAACATGAAATTACAGTAAAATTAAATTTTGAACTGATGAGCCTCCAGCAATTAGTATCATTATATATCAAAGATTCAGTTTAATTTTATTAGTTCTTTCCAAGACTGTTCAAGACAAATAAAGCGTCACTACAAACAAGAGTTTGGATACTGCCCCCTTGCCTAACTGTAAAAGTCTGAAGGTTACTGAGTCGTTGGCGCTTTGCTGATTCATAGCCTATGAATTTCTATGGGCCATTTGAAGGCAAATAGAGACCCCCAAATAAAGATTTTAAAAGATATATAACTGACCATGTCCATAGGACTTTGAAGACAATTGAACAACTGAGATTCTTTTCAATGTATGAGCTTTGCCTAATGGAAAAGCTTACTGGAATTGCAATGAGGATGATCGAGATTTTTGGGAAGACTCATTACGGACAACTGGACCCACTATATCCACTATACCCACCCACTTAACCCACTATACCCACTATATCCACTATACCCACTATATCCACTATACCCACAATATCCACTTGGTATGCAAATCGGTTTGTCAGTTTGTCAGTTTGTCAAAAACATCCGAATCTACAAAAAATTTAGAACATCTATCGTTATAAGTGAGTTTTCTTACTATAAGTGGTTTAATAGGAGACAGACGTGATTGGATGGAACCAATGGCACTAATCGTTGGAAGAAGGAGATTTTGAAGAACGCCTTTTATTGCTTTCAACTGGAAAAGAACCCCTCCCCTTACATCTAAAAAATACCATTTTTGTATATTCATCAAGAAAATCAAAACAATCCTTGCCCTATTCCCCCTGCTGTTATACATTAATGAATCAGTAAAACTGGACAGTTTAAAAAAAGGAAAAGGACTTACAATTTAATTGTATAGAGGGAGCTTTCAGTAATAACCAAAATGGATTTAGTCGTAGCATGAATTCCAAGGATGTTTTCATTTCCTTCAAGTGCAACTACTTGTTGCCTCGCAACATGGCTAACTCTTTTGGAATTTTTGCGATTTCGTAGCTCAGACGCCAGGGCAGATGGTTGGTGATATATATAGACATGACGAACCGAATCACATATCACTGCATAAGAATAATCTAAAAAAAAATTAATATTAATCAACATGAAATTACATTTCAAGATAGTCTTTGTCCACGTTTATGTATTTGGATTTGACCTTTACAGAAAGACAAAAAACACGATCAGGGCAACAAGAAAAAAAGGACAATAAAAAAACAGCACCAACAGTGAATACATACAGCCATTAGTACCCAAAAATTGCAGCGTCTTCAGAGCTTACGCAAAAGACTGAATAGTATCAAAAGATTCTGCTTCACACAACCGAAGACGTAAATATTCTTAAAAATTACTATATTTTAATATTGTCCCCTGTTTAAAGGGATGATGAAGAATTTGACCATCTTCTCCGGAAGTGCTCGGTGCTTTCTGATTTCAGGGGAAAATATTTACATCGGCTGAATTTGCTGCTTCCTGACATTTCTTAAATGTTGCAACCCAACGACAATAACACGAATCGGTGTGTCTATAGATACTTGCTTAAAAACAAGGAAAAGTTTATACCTTTAGGTTATTTGTCGATAGATTAGGTATTTTTTTGCTTTGTGTTCCGTTTTTGTGGGCTTTGTAATTTGTTAATGTTGGCGATTTCCTTGTTTTGTATATATATATATATATATATATATATATATATATATATATATATATATATATATATATATATATATATATATATATATATATATATATATATATATATATATATATATATATATATATATATATATATATATATATATATATACTGTGCATATAGCCCCAGGGCTTTTGAAAAATCATTTATCTTTCTTTCTACCCGAGAAATATTGCAGACTTCTCAAGGCGCTGCACCATGGGACGGAGAGCTGTGTACAAGTAAATGGTCGGAGCAACCGGTTCTTTCAAATCACGACAGGGGTGCGCCAAGAATGTGCAGTGGCCCCAGAGCTCTTCAATGTCATCGTAGATTACATTATGACAAAAACCCCTTCAAGTCTCAGCTTTGGGCTCAAATCCAAAGATCGTGCCATCATAGATGTTGATTTTGCCGATGACTTGTCTATTCTGGTGGACTCCACGGAGCAGCTGCTGGAAGCGCTCCGAATTCTGCGAGAAGAGGCTGCCAAAGCAGGACTGCATATAAAACTGGAACAAAACTAAAATTATGGCCATAGACCCGTGTTCTCCTACTGTTAACTCTCCAGTTAGCCTGGACAGCACCACTGGCATCGAGGTTGTTCAAGATTTCACCTACCCGGGCTCCATAATTTCTTCAAATGGCTCGCTTCTCCCGTCAGACTGAATCGTCACCTCTGGCGAAACCAAACATCAGTCGTACAATGAAACTGCGGATCTTTAAGGCTCTAGTCGGCTCTTTGATGCTTTACCGACCTGAGACATGGCAAGCATCAGCTGCAACCCTCAAAAAAATCGACGTATTTCATGCGAAGAGCCTGAGGAGAATCGAGGGCCTACAATGGTCCGACTTTGTCAGCAATGAGAAGCTTCTGCAGCTCACAAATCAGTCTTGGTTTTCGACTCAAGCATCCGAGCGAACCTTACAATGCGGGCACCTGATTCGAATGCCACCACATCTACCGCAAAGACGATCTACGACTTCGACCCTATCAAAGTTGGTTGGAAGCGACCTCGCAGCCGACCGAAGAAACGATGGTCTGACAGCCTGTCCGAGTTCTTGATAATGGCAAACATCAGACAGATATATTTTTTTCTTCCCTTTATTTATTGATATGAGGAAACTAAAACAAAGTTATTAGTTAATTACTTCGATTTGGTTTTGATTAATTTAATTAGATTTAATTAGAGAAAAACGGCTATGGTAAACACAGCAGTTAGAAAGCAAATAACAAGAAACTAAAAATTATTCTTAGAGCATGAAGTTTTAATTTAATACTACTTTAAAATATTCTATTAGCTAAAAGTAGGGGCCATCTTTTTCTTTAACTAAAATAAGTTAATAATTGAATTACCCATATTCATTAGTTCCAGTTAACAGTAATTACTTATTATTGCAGAATATGTTCATGACGCTTTAGTTGTCGTGAATTTATGTAGAGTTCGATGTGGATAATATGAGTCTAAGTTGTTTGCTTAATATTCTACCATTTAACATTATCTATGAGCGCTGTTTAGATCAATTTTTAATTTTGACTTTTTTTTGATTGTTTAGGATTTGATTTATTTTTTCTGTCTTTTAACTTCGTTTTGTTTTCTCTGTCCTTACTTCACTTCTTTTCGTATGTTTGTAAGTGGGCATAAATAAAATAATTATTATCTTATTGAATCTGTTTACTTTATTCAAATCAAATACGTGATCTTTTTTAATATACAAATTTCTTACAATTTTTTTCCGAAATAAACGTCTTCAAAGGTACGATCTATTACTTCATGATTACTGTCACTTAAAAATTAGCTTGCCCGATTACAAGGTCCATTAATCTTCAGTTTCTTCTAAAATGTCTACGTTATTCTCAGTAAGTCCCATTAATCACGGAAGGCGGGAATACAGCACAAAAAGAAAGAATAGAAAACAGAATAATACAAAAATGTGGAAAAATCACACACAAAAAATATAAAATAAGATAGATGCAAGGGGATAGAACCGAAATTAATTCAAAGCAGGTGAATAAAGGAAAAGTTTTGTGATGACAGTTAGAGCAACAAAACCAAGATAATTACTTCAGTATAAAAAGCATAAAGTACCAAGGACGGTGAAAATTAAACTTAAAAGTACGAAATGATACAGCCACATGTATCTTAAAAAGTTAGGAAAAAATCAGGAATCAATGTTTAACGAAAAGACCTTCATATACAGCTATGCCGTTTTGGTAGTAGAGGGAGGCAAATTAAACAAGAGTAAAGACCTCATATTGCACTTGTGACAAGGTCGGACGAGCCAAGAGCTCATATGGCATGAGCTCTAGCAAAATTCTAAGAATCAATAGATTAATTGAAAAGGAAAATCAGAGGCTTAACGCCGAACGGGATTTAAAATAAGAGCTCTGAGACACGAGGTCCTTCTAAATATCAAAATTCTTTAAGATCCGATCACCCACTCGTAAGTTAAATATACCTAATTTTTTCTAATTTTTCCTCTCCCTTCAGCCCCCCAGATGGTCGAATCGGGAAAAATAACTTTATCAAGTCAATTTGTGCAGGTCCCTGACACACCTACCAATTGACATCGTCCTAGCACGTCCAGAAGCACCAAACTCACCAAAGCACTGGACCCCCCCCCCTAACTCCCCCAAAGAGAGCGGGTCCGGTCCAGTTACGTCAATCACGTATCTGCGACATTTGCTTATTCTACCCACCAAGTTTAATCCCGATCTCTCCACTCTAAGCGTTTTCTAAGATTCCCTATTTCCCCTTCCGACTCCCCCCAATGTTACCAGATCTGGTCGAGATTTAAAATAAGGCCTCTGAGACATGAGTTCTTTCTAAATATCAAATTGCATTAAGATCCGGTCGACTGTTCTTAAGTTAAAAATACCTCAATTTTTCTAATTTTTCCGAATTAACCCCCCCCCCCCAACTCCCTCAAAGAGAGTGGAATTAGTCCAATTATGTCAATCCCGTATCTAGGACTTCTGCTTATTCTTCCCACTAAGTTTCATCCCGATCTCTCCACTCTAATCATTTTCCAAGATTTCCCGTTTCCCCCTCCAACTCCCCCAATATCACCGGATATGGTCGGGATTCAAAATAAGAGCTATGAGACACAGGTCTTTCTAAATATCAAATTTCATTAAGATCCGATCACCCATTCGTAGGTTAAAAATACCTCTAATTTTTTAATTTTTTCCTCTCTCTCCAGCCCCCCAGATGGTCGAATTGGGAAAAACGACTGTTATCAAGTCAGTTTGTGCAGGTCACTGACACGCCTACCAATTTTTATCGTCCTAGCACGTCCAGAAGCACCAAGGTCACCAAAGAACTGGAAATCAAGTTTTTGAGAGTCAAAAGGGATTAGAGGGCAAGTAACTCCCTCCCTTCACGCCCTTTTTTGCTCAAACACATCAGATAAGAACTTTGAAATAGCAATTTTGTTAAAATAGCTCAAAGATCATAAAAAAAACTCCGGTGTCGACACGACCCCCCTGGGCCCGAGGGCATGTGTTGTAAGTCATGTCCTGGAGCGTATATGGTTCTTACGAGCGGGATGCTCATATAAACTTCAGAGAGGGCTCATTTGACTGGAAACTGAAAGTTCTGGTTCATTTTTTAAGAGCCAAAAAAGATCCAAGGATAACAAGCCCCCACACCCTATTTTCCTAAAACCCATCCGAAAAATTTTAAGATTTTGTTAAAAACAGTTCAAAGTTCAGATAAAAAAAACTCCTATGTCGACGCAACCCCACAGGGCCCGAGGGAAGGCGTTGTAAGGTATGCTTTGGGTCATATATGGTTCTTATGGAAGGGATGCTCGTATAAACTTTGGAAAGGGCTCATTTGATTGGAAACTGAAATTTCTAGTTCACTTTTTAAGAGTCAAAAGAGATTGGAGCACAACTAGCCCCCCTCCCCTCTACGTTCTATTTTCCTCAAACCCATCAAATAAGAACATTGAGATAGCCGTTTTTTTAAATAGTTCGAAGACCATATAACGAAAAATACGGGGTCGATACAATCCCTCAGGGCCCAGGAGCAGGCGTTGTAAGTTATGCCCAGGGAACATATATGGTTGTTATGAAAGAGATATTAGTATACACTTCAGAGAGGGCTCATTGTATTGGGATTCGAAAGTTCTAGTTCAGTTTTTAAGAGTCAAAAGAGATCAGAAGGCAACTAGCCCCCCCTAACACGCCCCTGTTTCCCCAAATACATCTGATAAATTTTTTGAGATAACCATTTTGTTGAAAAAAGTTCAAAGGTCAGATAACAAAAACTCAGGTGTCGACACAACCCCCAAGGGCCCAAGGAGAGGCGTTGTAAGTTATGCCCAGGGGGCATATATGGTTCTTATGGAAAGGATGCTCGTAGAAACTTCAGAGAGGGCTCATTTGATTGGAAATTATGATTCTAGTCCACTTTTTGAGAGTCAAAAAAGATCCGATGGCAACTAGCCCCCCCCCCTTCCGCTCATTTTTCCCCAAACCCATCCAATAAAAATTTTGAGATAGCTATTTTGTTGAAAATAGTTCAAAATCATACAACGAGAATTCCGGAGTCTACACAGCCACTCAGGACCTGAGGCACTGTAAGATATGCCCCGGGGCGTATATGGTTTTTATGGAAGGGATGCTCGTATAAACTTTAGAGAGAGCTCATTTGAATGGAAATTGAAAGTTCTAGTTCACTTTTTAAGATTCAAAAGAGATCGGAGGGCAACTAGTCCCCCCACGCCCCTTTTCCCCCCAAACCCATCCGATACAAATTTTAGATAAGAAAAAACTCCGGAGTCGACACAACCCCCAGGGCCCAGGGCAGGCGTTGTAAGTTATGTCCATAGGGCAAATATGGTTCTTATAAAAGGGATACTCGTATAAACTTCACAGAGGGTTCATTTGATTGGAAACTGAAAGTTCTAGTTCACCTTTAAGAGTGAAAAGAGATTCGAGTTCAACTAGTCCCTCCACGCCTTTTTTTTCGAAAATCTATCCGATTAAAATTTTTAGATAGCCATTTTGTTAAAAATGGTTCAAAGATTAGACAAGAAAAACTCCAGTGTCAGCGCAACACCCAGGGCCCTGTGGCAGGCGTTGTAAGTTATGCTCTGTGGGCATATATGGTTCTTACAAATTTTGAAGTAGGTATTTTTTTTAATAGTTTAAAAATCAGATAACAGAACTCCGGGGTCGACACAATCCCCCAGAGCCCGGGGGCGAGTATGGCTACTGCCCGTTTCCCTAACGGTATAGTATCATTCTCTTACTTAAAAAACCAATTCTCCTACTCAGAATCACCATTCTTTTACTTAAGTGGGTACAAAGTTCTGCAAAATTGGTTTACCTTTTTTTTTATTATAATAATTGGGAGAACAGAATTCAAACACAAGTGAGAATTGGATTAAGGATTAATTGTTAGACCGCGGTCGTCTTCAGGAAGTAGGGGTTCTGTAATTCTACTGAATGGTGTCAGTAATTTTTATTTGTATTTTCACTGGTGTAATAAGTACAAAAGAAAATATTTGGAATATAATTCGTTTTCAGTAAAGCGCCAATGACGCAGTAGGTTTTAGATTTTTACAGTGAAAGAAGGAGGCAAAACCCAAACTCTTCTTTGTAGAGAGTTTTGTTCATTTCAAGCTGGATTTGCTTTTGCAATCTAAGTTTCACTCGTTTTAAGATTTATCTATTCATTTATATTAGTAAATATTGTTTGTTTGTTTGCTATGATTGTTTATTTGATTTCTGTTCGTTTTGGGTTTCATTTATGCCTCAATAACAAAATATTTTTCTTTTTTTAAGCTCGATTTGCATATTCAACTGAAGCTTTACTCGTTTTGAGATCCATTTATGCATTTATATTAGTACCTGTTGTATGTTTTTTTTCTATGATTGTTTATTTAATTTCTGTTCGTTTTAAGTTTCATTTATTCTTTAATAGTAATTTCTGGCTGTTTTGTGTTTGAGTTATTATAGGTTTCTATTTCTTCTGATCTTAAGTTTCATATGGTCTTTAAAAAACTTCTTTTTCGGAAAATTGTTTTAAAAATTAATTATCCTCAAACGGCCTTTGTGATTCAGGAGGTCATTCTTAAAGAATTAGAAACAAATTCAAACTTTAGCGTAAAGAGCGAGGAATTACCGAGGGGCAACCCCACTCATATACATAATAATTTCTGTTTGTTTTAAGTTTCACAGTTCCTCCTTACTTCCAGTTGTTTTTTTTTATTTAATAAGGTATAGCAACAATACTATTTGAAACTACAGAGTCAAATGGTTGGGACTCTTCGTTTTTACTATTTTTTATGCTTTCTTTGATTTCTTTTTTTATTATTTCATTTATAAATTTGACTGCTAACAAGATTCAAAATAAAATGTTCTCAAGTACAATAATTCACTGTCAAGATACTCTGAGGAACAAATTGTATATACCTTATCAACCAATGATATAATTACTCTTTTTTTCATTGAAACTGGATGATATGAATGCAAGTTTAAATATATGTCATTATGAGTTGGTTCTCTATTTGTTGAGAAAATTAAAACGCTATTTCTTTTTTTAAGAATCTATCCCGAAAAGGCAGCCTTTCCTGTTTTTCTAAAATTAGCGCAAATTTAATTTTTGGTCAAATCTGTTTGAATCATCGAGAAATAGGTTTAGAGACCCAAATCCGTGTTTTCAAATGCATAAAATATCGTCCATGAGCCTACCCCAGAAACCAAGAACGAGAGGAAAACACTGAACAGCGGGAATATTCAACACACAATCAGCCATGGCTTGATGCCCACAACTATTCCATTTAATTCAAAAATTAAAAGTCCGAAGTCCGACCGAGTCCATTGATTTTTGAATTAAAAAGGAATAGTTGTGGTCATCAAGTTACGGCTAATTATAGAAAAAGTCAAGACAGACAGTCCAACTGAGTGAGAAGCAAACCTGGCATTAATCCTCCCCCCTTATTCGGATTGTATAAAAATAATGTTAGTTCATTTGTTAATAGATATGTCTATCTACTATCCGTCCATGCGTCATTCCTAGGGCAGTAGAACCAAGGTAGATAGTCAAAGAGCTTAGATAGTGATAGAACCTATAGTTTTCCAAGTGTTTGGTTAATTTGGCACGGGTAACGGGCGGGAATAAGTGTCCCTCTCTTATTAGACTAATATGTGTTTGTTATCTTTTAGCAAGTCACGCCTGCCTAGAGTCTATGTTAATTTAAAATTGACATAGGACCATTAGATTGCCTGGTATATCTATACATAGAGTCGTTCAAATAAAGCTAATAGAAAAATCTTTTTTTAATCTAATTATTAGAAAAAATTATGTACTTTCTGGAAGAAATATTTATACAAACTTTTAACGTACTGAATTTTTAAACAAATACACTAATCGAATCAAGAACGGAACCTCAGTATCTTACGAATAAAAACTTGATTGTAGATATAAAAAAAAAACCTATGAGATCGCAGCACTGGCGGATCCAGGGGGGCCAAGAGGATCCCCCAAGATTTGTCTGGTGCCCTCATTCCTTGTTTTTCACTCTTTTTATAAAAAAGTTTTTCGATTTGATCAATTATTGGCACCCCTGTCACATTGCCCACCAAGATTCTCCCCTTCCGCCCCCCCCCGCCAAGATTTTGTTTATTGGCACCCTTGTCACGTCCCCCTCCAAGATTCTTCTCTGATTCCGCCCCTTAGATCGGAGATAAACAGTAAAAATGGAAGACTTTTTCTCAAATAACATTCCACTCCAAATTTTAAGCCTACAAAGTCGTCACATTTATTTGTTTCACGAATTTCACATTCCATTTTACTAATTTCTGCACCATAATTTCATTAACTGAAATTAGAAAATAAATTATCCCAAATTAGTCGAGCCTAAAATAGAAGCCAGAAATGACATCGCTTTCACAAGAGGAATAACGAATCAAGAAGGAGACAAAAAACTGAACAGTAATTTGATGGAATTAAATTAGCTCGAGCAACGGCTTTCAGAATTTTAAACGTCAAAAGAAAGGGGCCATCCAACCATCAACTCACATTAGAAAGTGTTTCTGAAGAAAGAAAAGCAACAAGATCGTTAATGCAACATTCTCTAACAGCATTTGCAAACGAAAAATGAAAGAAACATCTGGGACGATTCGACCATAGGGATGAAGAAGACATCCACCAGAAAGGATAATTAAATTATTGAATGGTAACCTTACTCCTGAATATTAGGTATAATGAGATGCTAAATGAAATCAGAATTGTAAAAAAAGTTACCATCTAGCTTTATTTTTCATAACTAAATCTGCATAAGAAAAGCCAGAGAAAAGGTAAAGAAAAGGTAAGCGTTGTTAATTAATTTACATTATAACCTGCATAAGAAAAGCCAGAGAAAAGGTAAAGAAAAGGTAAGCATTGTTAATTAATTTACATTATAATCTACATTATTTATGAATTATATGTGGTTACATTACTTATATTATATAGTCAAATTGCATTAGTTTATTTTTGTTTACAAAAAATAACTAAAAATACTTGGCGCCAACTTTGAGAACCCTCAAACGAGTAAGTAAATTTTTTTTCAGGGAAATAAGTTCAAGTTTTGAGTCCTGTATTTGCTTAAAAAACAGGTTGAATTAATCCTAAAACTATATTTTTACCTAATTTTCATAAAAAAAAAGGTCGTTAAAATTGGCATAAAATCTTCCTGTAATTATACTGGGATACTTGACAGTTTTTTACGGTTTTAAAAAGTAGAATTGAGAGAAAGAGTCAAACTTCAGCGTAAAGAGCGATGCGTTGAGGAGGAAAAGCCCCTTTCATATGCGGAGTAATTTCTGTTCGTTTTAAGTTTTAATGTTGCTCCTTAATTTCATTTTAAAAAAAACTTGTTTTTCTATTTAATACTTTAAGAGGTACTAACTAGTATCTACAATGGTAAAAAAATACATTCACCAATGGTAAAAACTTATTTTTACCAATGGTAAAAATGTTTTCATTAATGGTTAAAACTTACTTTCACCAATGGTAAGTACATATTTCACAATGGTAAAACATATTTTCACCAATGGTAAACCAATGGTAAAAACACATTTACACCAATGGTTAAAACATATTTCAAAATGGTAAAAACATATTTAGAAAGCATATTTCATCAGTTTTCTAAAGCCAAAATCAAGCACGAAAATATCAGAACAGAAAACCTAGCATTCAGTGGGAAAAACCAAGTGGCAAAGTCGGGGAAAAAATAGACTTCGGGAAACTGGTTAACAAATTTCCTGTACCAATAATGAAAAGAAAATCACTATTTTAGGATATTCATCGAAAACTTGAGAAAAATCTAGACATTACGTTTTCGCAGAGTGCAGTAAATGCATTCTTTTAGGTCATGTGGCTGATATTCATCAACCAAATTTTCTCAGTTCATAGTTCTTAGTGACTGTTTCGTGTACATAATCTCTACTAGAAAAATCACTCAGTTTTTCAGGTTGGCATTCAAATGTAATGAACAAAATTAATCAAAAGGACTCACTATGAAAAATTAAAAAAAAAGGAAAAATAGATCCCTATGGGTTCTAGGCCCGTTGTCTCCTGTAGGTTGGACATGTGTATATAAGTCATAATACATACAAGGGGACAAGTGGTAAGGAGATCCTAATCTAAGGGACAGGTCGGATATTTTTCTGGGGTTTCTATCCTAAAAAACAGGAGTCAGCTTCAGTCATTTCAATCCTTTCTTTTTAAATAAAGAAAACTCCATGATCTACCCTAATGATGTTTCAAATGAATCGTATTCTATGCGCAAACACAGATCTCCAAAATTAATTTCCAAAATTAAACTCTAATATCAGACAAAAAAATGACTGGTTTAACATACAATTTCTTATCAAACAGTTCATGGTAACAAACTGTAAATAAGGAACGATATGACTCAATGGTAACCGAAACTCTAAAAAACAGAGTCCTGATTACAAAGGATACATCAAAAGAATCGAATTTTGATACTTATCCAAAATATATAAAATTCATCAAGGTTACTGTTACCCATTAAAAGTTACGAGTCTGAAAGAATTTACCTGAAAAAGGTGGAATACCCCCCAAACATCAAATAATATTATCGAAAATCATCCGATTAATCAGTTCAGAGAACCCTACTGTAGAGATTTCAGGCTCCTGTATACAAAAATGTGGAATTTTGCCTTTTTTGCCGGAAACAAGATCACAGATGCGTATTTATTTATTTGTTTTTTCCACGAGTGATCGCATCATACCAGTGATCCTAGATGATCAAAAGAAGGTTCATATTGTCGGAAATCAAAACGTCTAGTGCCCCTTTGAGTGGCCAAAAATATTGTAGAGCAGCTAGCCCCCTCCCCACGTCCCTTTTTCTCAGTCACCCGATCAAAATCTTGAGATAGTCATTTCATTCAGCATGGTCGAAGGATCTAATAACTATGTCTCTGAGGACTACTTGACCCTCCACAGTCCCCAGGGGAAGGGCTGCAAGCTAGTAGCTTTGCCCATAGCTTACATATAGCATTGGCTATTGGGAAGCATACAGGTATTTTTTGTGGAGGGATTTTCCTGTCGAAGGGGGGGGCTTGCATTGCAGGATCTTTCCATTGAGAAATTTTTCGTGGGGAAGGGAATTTTGCATTGGATGGAGCTAGATTTCCCAGCGTTATTAAAAGACGATCAGAAATCAAATTAAAAACCCTAATTTTTTCAACTGAAAATAAGGTTAACATTAACACCTAAAAGAACAGGAATTATTACGTATATGAGGGAGGCTGTCCCCTCCTCAATACCTCGCTCTTTGCGCTAAAGTTTTTTATAAGTTTAAAAAAAGCTTATTGTTCTGATTAAACGGCCCTTGTGTCTCAGGAATCATTCTTGAATAATTGGAAGAAAAAGTCAAACTTTAGCATAAAGAGCAAAGTATCAAGGAGGGGGCGAACCCACTCATAGACGTAAAAATTTCTGTTCCTTAAGTTTTATTACTGCTACGTACTTTCAGTTGAATAGATTTTTTTTTTAATTTAATGTAATGTAGGATCACGATGATAACAATAACTGTCAAAATTTATTACGAAAATGAGTTTATGAGAATTTTGAAAAATAACCTGAAACCCCTTGGAAGTGACGTTCAATCAAGATTAAAGCTGCCCCATTCGAATCACTAACCCAATTAGAAATATTACTGCCTTCCATCTTGAGCAATAAGGGAAATCACTTTTTCGTATGTGAATCACTGTTGTGGGTCCTTACTTTTGTTTCATTTTCTTATGGATAAAGATCCTCCATAGCCATTGATGGTGCATAGTGTGTCGAATAGATGTTTAGTTGTTGGGTCTTTTTACAGAAACAGGCGGCAAAGCTGTCACTCAACCTTGCTGCAGCAGAAATCAAACCCCGGGCCACGTTTTCCCAGGCATTGCACCCATTCATTCTGCTACAACAGGGCTAAGGTAGTCTCTTATTGGGAAGTAAAAACATATTCAAACTAAGGGTAATAATTTGCATGCTATTAAGGTTTTAACATCATATTATTCACCTAAAGCTTTTTAAAGTTAGTGATCATGTGCATTTTTCTACTAAGATATTATTAAGAAATATGATTATTGTCACTTTAGTTTTGTGAGATAGTATTTTCACCCAATAGAAAAAAAAAATTGATAAGCAAAAATCATAAGAAATTCATGCACAAATGCAGCATTGAATAGCATTTTTGAATCAAAATCTAAAACGTCTTCGGTGAGCCTTTAGTGACAAGAAACAGCTTACTACAAGAAAATTCTTTATTCATAGTTATTTGTTTTTATGAATTTTAATGAATTAGATTCGTTGTTTGGATAAGATTTATTCATCATCAATTACACATACAATATCACATTTTACTACCCCCTAAAGGCACATTGGCCTGTAAAGAAGAGGAAAGACAAACGAGTCATTCGCTCAGAGAGAAAAAAAAAAATTTCACTCACAGAGAGAAGAGCAAAAGGGACAATATATATATATATATATATATATATATATATATATATATATATATATATATATATATATATATATATATATATATATATATATATATAAAATAAAATTTTGATCCTGAAATTAAGACCTAAAAAGTCTTCAGTGAGCCTTTAAGCTGAAAAAAACAGACCACTACAAAAAAGTTTTTTTTAGTGATGAATCCATATCGCTGTTGGAATTAATTTTGATATTGAAATTAAGATCTGAAATACCGCGAGCCTCCAGGCTTTAGATCTGAAGATCCAAAACAAGGCATTACAAGGAAATCATTTATTCAAGGCAGGGACGGATCCAGACCTCACAACGTCTGGGTCAATGTCATATGCACCTGGCCATCATTTTTTTTTACTTATCTAAAAATCATTTTTATTTATTGCATATTTATTTGTTTTATACTCAAGTTTGTCAACCGCTGCCTGGCCGTCCTGTTTCTAACAATTTTTAATTAGCTTTAATTTGATGAAGCTTCTTTCATTAGAAGTAACTGATACAGGCATAGTTGAATACATTTTCATGGCAAGCGTTGGCGGTTTCCAGGGCTGGAAATTTTGGGTTAGCGCTTTTTTCGGCCAGATCAAAAAGAGGCAAACCAGTCAGTGCCCTCTATGAACCAGCACCCCGGACAGACTACCACCCCCAGTAAATAGGTCCCTTATTCAGTTTTTTATGAATGTTGACATACTCCTTTCCCTATTTTAATGAATTTTGATATAAAAAGTAAGATATAAAATTTCTTAAAGAGTCTTTAAAGTGACGAAAGCCAGGTCACTACAAGAAAATTGCTTATTTTAAAGATTTTTTGTTTGTTTAACAAGCATTGATAGCCAAATATATTTGTTCACATATCAAACAAACCTTGGCCATCAGCTTAAAAAATAAATGATATAATGCTTTAATTGGTTTGAAGCTTCTGGTTATTAAAAGTTTCAGCCTACTAATTGCAGTAGTTGAGCAATAATAATAATTTTTTTCAAACATCACAGATAAAATTAATCTGTAGCACGGCAAGAGCTGCTCGCTAATTATCGACAAGCTCTTTACTTATCATCTCTATTCATAATTTATTAAAATGGCTTAAATCACAATTTAAAATATGATTCGCTTGTTTTCATGCTAAGGATATGAAGTGAAATAATTTTGCTTTAATTTCTCTGTTTTAAAAATGTATTTACTTCTTAAAAAAGTGAACAATAGAAAATGAGCAATAAAAAATTAAGTTTCAAATACATATATGAAAATGCTTCCTGAAATTTGAGACTTAGCTAAATATCGAACGTGTTCTGAAATGGAATTTGCTAATTTTTGGGGTATATAAAGGCAAAAATTAAATAAATTTTTACTTTTAAACACTAGTCTTGATGGAGAAATGCATAGTTCTCTGCGGATTTGCTCTTATTATTGCGTAATTTTCCGAAGCTATATTTATATTGTAGTACTTTGTTCCTAGGTAAGAAATAGAACATGTTCAGGAGTAAGACGTGGGTTTACCCATCAGTTACATTTACTTTTCCATTGAATTTCAGTTATGAGATAGTAATTTTCTGAGTAGAATTAAGTGTCAGCTTAAACGCTTTTTTCGTAAGCACGGGGATGAACTTTTATCAAGTTCTTCAAGTTGGCTAATCAAACTTGACGATCTAAGGTGACCCATTTTGATTACGGAGCATATTTCTGTTTTGTAAAAGGATAGATCTCCTCTTGAAGAAAGGACAGTGGGAACAATATGTCTAAACAAAAGAAACTATTAGGATACACTTGTGGAAGGGATACACGAGAAAATACTAGGAAAAATAAAACTAGGCTATTCTTTTTTTCAAATAAGGCTAAATTGGCTTACAACTTTCTGGTATCTCTCAAGGGCAAGACAAGAAAGATTGCAGATTGCCTAAAGAGCAAACAATCCACCATATTATATGATCCCTTTGCTGGAGCTACAATTCCGATGAGAAGACCAACACCATTGCTATTCCTTAATCAGAGTCTAGCTACATGCAAGATGACCATTGAAGCAAGGAGGTATCTGATTGAAGATTGTCCGGCTAGGAGAAGACACCGACTGGAATTTTCCCATTCTTTTTAATGTCAAGCTGGAGGATATTGTGGGGGAAAGATGGGTCCAACAGCTGGCAAGCTATACGATAAGAGCGAAGGAATATAATCTTTTTTGGGTTTCTCCAGCCTATGATTAGCTTTTTCTGGGGGGTGTTGCCTTTGAAGCTTGAGCCTTGGCCCCACACAGGTCCACCACACAATAAATCTGAATGTGAATATAGCTGCATGAACGTGGCTAAATAATCTAATCGATTATTGCTAAACCACTCTAGAATTTAGGCTTTCGAATATTGAAAATAATAAATATAAATTCGGAGCTAAAACTCCTTTTTATTTTTATCATTCACAGCTTT
This sequence comes from Artemia franciscana, assembly GCF_032884065.1. NCBI lineage: Eukaryota > Metazoa > Arthropoda > Branchiopoda > Anostraca > Artemiidae > Artemia > Artemia franciscana. The sequence goes on from NC_088876.1 coordinate 10,481,237, forward strand.
GAATTTATGTCTTCAGTTTAAGGATGTAAATTATGTTTGGCTAGAGATCGACCCGCTGCAAGTAAAATAAAGTAGAATGGCAGTTATTTGAAGATTTCCTTACGAATTTTGTTTAATTACCAAGGAGAGTGAAAGTAAAATATAAATTTTCCATGCAATTTGTTTATTTTACACAGCCATATGTACCTAAAACTTTTTATAAAAGTTGGGGACTCCATTTTTTATTGAAGAAGAGCTTAACATGCAGTAATGCCCGTTTGGTAGTATCAGATGCCAAATTATAATAACAAAACAACAACAAAAATATGGGTACAAAATCATCAAACATCAAGCTCAGACACATGAAACCCAAAAGATTTAGAACCCATGGCTTTCATTTGCAGGAGTTGTTGTCTTTCAGAATGAGCAGATTGCCAGTATTTGAATTTTGTCGACAAAATCATTGTCAAATTTAACTAGCTAATTTTACTTGTTTTTTTTTCATGGCTCAACCTAGCAACACAGACCAAAATGTGGTACTGCCCAAAAAACTTCATAATTTTGAAACAGCCAAAGAAAAATCTTTGCAGTTTTTAAGTATGCATGTTTTGTAAGATAGATGGACCCAGGCAGGCAAAAATTATTTTTATTTTAATTTTCTTGGTACATTAAGGCACTGTATTTTCATATTTAGTTCTGCAATTACGTATTAAGTTTTGCAATTACCTGTCTTTGCTATTACCTTTCTAATATTTGAATTCAGTCAATATAAAGACGTGCTCAACAACCGTTAGTATACCTCGTATATCGGAAAGCATCATTAGTGTTTTTAGTGTTTTTATAAATGAAGCTGAATATGCTCATTTGTTCCGTCTACAAGCCATTTTCTCATAGGGCTGCATATAGGTGGCATCTACAGAATTTCATAATTTAACACCCAGAGGCAGTTTTTGAAGTTTTTATAAATGAAGCTGAATATGCTCATTTGTTCCGTCTGCAAGCCATTTTCTCATAGGGCTGCATATAGGTGGCATCTACAGAATTTCATAATTTAACACCCAGAGGCAGTTTTTGAAGTTTTTATAAATGAAGCTGAATATGCTCATTTGTTCCGTCTGCAACCCATTTTCTCATAGGGCTGCATATAGGTGGCATCTACAGAATTTCATAATTTAACACCCAAAGAGGCAGTATGGTTAGCAATGTCGATACTGCATTACTTACGAGTTTAAGGGGCATTTTATATTGTTATCTGAGCCAAATTGGAAGGAGATCACTTTTAAGAATACTACTACTACTTCTACTACTGACAGCTAACTACAGAACCAAGCCACCTGAGGCCAACCCAACTACACACACTCCTCCTCCATCCCAATCTGTTCAAAACCTTCTTCTGTACAGCCTCCCAGAAAGTTCACATTCCCCTTAAATCTTTCCACTTTTTCCCCCTACTCCAAGTTTTTGCGCTACTTTTTCCGAATTCTACAAAGTAAAGAGAATATTAAAAGCTCAATCCATCTTACCAAAAACAAAAGGGAGTATCTAAAGAAAATATACCTATGAGCAGCGGCGTCGTTTCGAGGGAGGCGAGGGGGCCCTTTCCCCCTCAGTAAATTTGGAGAAAAAATTGTTATATAGCGCCTGTGGATAACACCAGTGGGTGTTATCTATTGGGCACCTTTGCAGAGCCACATTTATCTTTATTGGAGATAAGGAAGTCAAACAATGATTTGAAAACAAAAACAAAAAACATTGCACTGTCTCTAGCTCAAAGAATTCTTCTTAGCCTTAGCTCAATTGCCCTGATTACTATAATTATACAGTGATAAAACTTACTATAGTAGCAAAATGAGGACTGCGAGTTACATTCAGCCACAAAATACAATCTTCATATATTTTTTTTCTTATTTGGATCTTCGAAGAATACATTCATTTTTGTTCTCCAGTAAAAGTATAAACAAGTAAATACGCCCTTTAGGTTTTTGTAGACAACAATAATCTTACCTTCAGGACAAACAGTAAACTTTCTCTGTTCCTTCGAAGCCTGTACATAGCCTAAGGCTGGGAACGTTGCAACATGTTCTATTTTCCAGGTATTAGTCGTCTGGTCCACATCTTCAGGTTGCCATACAATCCCATCTACGTCGTAACGGAGACAAACAGCTGGTGGCATATCCGGTAGAGTCTGGTTCCAAAAAAGGATCTGATAGCTTCCCACGCTTGCCTGCAATTTGAAAGAAAGGAGTAGGAATCGGACATTTTATTGTATTTTTTCTTTTACTTGTAACAGCTCAAAAAAATATCTAAGAATACACTATATTTGGTACTTTTTGATTTTAGATATTCACTAAAAACAGTAGAAATAGAAACATGCTTCTTCTATATGGGCTCACATAGTCAAAGCATGGTTTTGTTTATTTAAATCCCTATAAGCCCTGCAGGGTCAATTAATGTAGTTTGAGGGACTCCTATCCACCCTTTTTAGACCGACCTTGATTCAAGACTCAATGTGTATGACGTGTTTAACAGTTTTTGTCATACCTTTCTAAGCCTCGCGTTCCAAATGCTCAAACTTAGCCCTTCTCTGTAAACTAATGTAGTCTGATCGACGTAAAGATGTCTCCTCTTCGATCTGTCCTGATTCAAAACCCAATATGTTTTCCACACAACCTGCTAGGCTCCACAAGTTAACTAATTATCTAAATATTAGCCCTGTGATATCAATCAATGCAGTCTGGGGATCTCCAAACAGGGGCATCGTTTGGGAGGGGGCAGTTGCTCCCCCCAATAATTTGGAGACAAAATATTATACAGCACATGCTCTTTGACTATCCGGATACGAACCCCTCTTGCTCCCCCAAATAAAAATACTGGAGGTTCACCCCTGTCTCCAAATGTCTCTTTCGACTCGTCTTGATTCAAAAAGCATTTTGTGTTTAACATAACCATCCAAATTTCATGCTGTGATTGTTCAAAGTTTGCTCAAAAACTTGGCCCTGCTCTGTCAATCGACGCAGTCTGGGGACAGGACAATGTGATTATTATTAGTGCATAGAAAAATAAATAAATACATAAAAAAAATCAGCTAGTTCACAAAATCAAATTTACTCAAGAACCTGCTAGATCGCAAAAATTAAGTGAGCGAGTTTTCAAGGCCTCTCAAAAGTCTGAGTCTGATCCCTCTCAAAGATGGGACCTATGAGTGTCAATATATCTGGTGAATCAGCAACAAAAACACGGAGTATCTATTTTTAGATATGGCCCAGCTGTTTTGCTTTGATTGAAGGGCTGACTTGGTTTCAAAAGAAAATTTGAAAACTTGCCACACTAATTGCAATTCAAAATTATTTGAAAATAAAAACTAAAGAAGAAAGATGTGCTCGGAGACCGAAATATACTTTTTCATGAATAATTTGAACAGTTTGGTAGTTATTGATTACTAACAACTCACAAGCATATAATCTTATCAAGCAAATTGAGTACTACGTGGATATGAAAAAAAAATCATATTTGTTAGAAAGTTGTTTGTTTGGAAAAGCAGTAGGTAAAAAAACAAGGTAACAGAATTTCCCTTGTAGAAAGTAGGTAACACAATTATCGAATAAGCTGCATCATTTGTTAAAGCACAAGACTACAAATGATTTGTCTAAGATTGGGCATGCCACTCAAAGCCAAAATCGATTCACTCAATAACTTCAAGTTTTAGCTTCAAAGCAGTTGATTTAATCTTAAATTTTTTATGTTCGAATATAATTTTAAAAAGGCAAGGATTACTATCATAAAATAATAAGTGATGAGTTGATCGGTTAATATTAAACAATTAGCTAAGAAACCAAAGCAAGTAACTTCGCTGTGAAATTTACTCTAATATATGTGTTCAAAAATAAGCACATAAAAAGAAGGACAAAACAGATCCTCTCCTTTTGGTCTTTTTTTATGGGCTTAGAACTTCTAATGATCCTTGGCCTGGGCTAAGGGGACCGTGAATTTTGGTGTGATACCGCAAATGGCGCTCTAGCCTATAGCTGGGGGCGGTGCCCTATTATTACTTATGGTAATTTTTGTTTGTTTTAAGTTTGAACTGATCATTCATTTTCATTTCTATTCTCTTTAGGATTCATTTATTTATATATAGCAGTATCTGATATATTCATGTATGATGTAATTATTTTCATTTCACTTTTGGTTTAATTCATTCATTGATAGTAATTTCTGTTCGTTTTAAGTTTGTATTATTATAAGATTCTATTTTTGCCCGTTTAAGGTTTTTAATATGGCTCCTTACTTTTCTTTGAGGAACTTTTCTTTGACTTTTTTTTACTTAATATTCAAACACAAGCAATAAAAGAAAAATCTAAGCCCTCCACTACTAAATCATTGGTACAACATTATTTCAATTAGGAATACATGTTCCATTTCTTTTTTGTTCGTTGTTTCTTAACAAATAAATAAATTTCGCTTTGCAAAAGCTCTAATGTAAAAAATTCATAAAAAAAAAACTAAAAATTAGCTCTAGTTTTGGAATATACCATATTACATCACACTAGCGCAAAATATATGATAAAATGATAAGATAGGAAACTGGCCTTCGTACTATCTCACAAATGCTGTCGCGCACGTAAAACGATGCTTTCTCACGAATGGTCTCACAATTGTTACAATGGTTCACTCCGCACGTAAAATCAGGTAACTTTCTCAATGAACCTTATCTTTTGGATGACGTGAGCGTGGATCTCATGGAACAAATTAAACCAAAGGATATATATATATATATATATATATATATATATATATATATATATATATATATATATATATATATATATATATATATATATATATATATATATATATATATATATATATATATATATATATATGTATATATGCATATGCATATATATATATATATATATATATATATATATATATATATATATATATATATATATATATATATATATATATATATATATATATATACTAGCTGTTGGAGTATAACTTCGCACCACCCCAACACCTAGTTGGTGGGAGCACTTCGCGCCCCCCAAGCCCCCCCCCCGCGCGCGTAAGTCGTTAGGCCCCATATTAGTTGTGTCTCTGTGCCAGAACTGTGAATATAAATAGATATATATATATATATATATATATATATATATATATATATATATATATATATATATATATATATATATATATATATATATATATATATATATATATATATATATATATATATATATATATATATATATATATATATATATATATATATATATATATATATATATATATATATATATATATATATATATATATATATATATATATATATATATGTTTTCAACTACGTGAAACTTGCGAATATACAACATTCTTCGCTGTCCCATTGTCTGTGCATATAAATAGATTGTCAGGTTTACCGACTCTTGAACATGCAACATATAATTGTCCATGGGAAAAACAATCCGTATTCAGATCTATACCGCATTTTTCTAACGATTGCCCGTGAGCTTTGTTGATGGCGATTGCTAATCGAACATTCCCTGTGTCCCCATCGTCATTTATATATCCCCCTGTGCCCCCGGCGTCCCCGTTGTAGTTGTGTCCCTGTGTCCTAGTCGTAATTTATATTCCCTGTGTTCCGGTCGTCATTTGTATCCCTGTATCCCAGTCTGTAATCACTCTTTGAGTATCCCAGTCGCCATTTAAATTCCCTCTGTCCCGGTCGTCATTTGTGTCCCGGTGTCCTGGTCTGTAATTTCTCTTTGAGTGTCCCGGTCGTCATTTATATTCCCTGTGTCCCGGTCGTCATTTGTGTCCCGGTGTCCCGGTCTGTAGTGTCATCTTATAATGACGTCATATACAAAGCCTTATATACTTATAATGACGTATTCAGATCTATACCTCATGATTCTAATGATTGCCCTTGACTTTGTTGATGGTGATTGCTAATCGACCATTCCCAGTGTCGCCATCGTCATTTATATATCCCCCTGTGCCCCCCGGCGTCCCCTTTGTAGTTTTGTCCCTATGTCCCGGTCGTCATTTATATTCCCTGTGTCCCGGTCGTCATTTGTGTCCCGGTGTCCCAGTCTGTGATTTCTCTTTGAGTGTCCCGGGCGTCATTATTTTTGTAGTTTTTACCTTTTTTTAGTTTTTTTAGTTTTTTTCACTTTTGTCCTGGTCGTCATTTATACTCCCTGTGTCCCGGTCGTCATTTGTGTCCCGGTGCTTTGTTGATGGTGATTGCTAATCGAACATTCCTTTTGTCCCGGTCGCTTTCTCTTTGAGTGTCGTCATTTATATTCCCTATGTGGCGGTGTCCCGGTCGTCATTTGTGTCCCGATGTCCCGGTCTGTAATTTCATCAGTTGAAAACATGACGTCAGTCGACACACAAACATGACGTCACCCGACAGACAGACCCACACACACACAGACAACTTACTTATATATATATATATATATATATATATATATATATATATACTAGCTGTTGGGGTGGCGCTTCGCGCCACCCCAACAGCTAGTTGGTGGGGCGCTTCACGCCCCCCAAGCCCCCCCGCGCGCGTAAGTCGTTACGCGCCATATTAGTTACGCGCCATTGTAGTTGTGTCCCTGTGTCCCACCTGTGAATATAGATAGATTTGTATATGTGTTTCAAACTACGTAAAAATTGCGAATATACAACATTCTTGGCTTTCCCATTGTCTGTGCATATACAAAGCCGTATGTACCACGGAATTTAAAAATTCAGATGGATAATTCATAAAATGGATAATTGTAAAGGACTGCCTGGTCTCGAATCTTGGTCAAAACAATATTGTTGATTTCGTGGACGTCTATATTTTTGGGTGCGAGAATCGCTCTTTCACTTAGCCATTTATTATTTTTACAATTTTTTAGAATATTCGGAAATACTTTTTCAATCAATTCATTTTTGGACGTCACTAAATTACAGTTTTTGATCGAATTGATGCCAGAATCAGTTTTATCACAAACGTTTTACCAGTACCTCCTGGCGCATCCAAAAAGAAAATTTCTCCAACGTTGTTATCGACACAATGCATTATCGTATCATAAATGCATTCAATTCAGAATTTCTATCACTGATGAAGCACAATTGAATTATGATTCTCGCCTGAGAATGGCACGCTTTCTGTTCTTTCTTTCTCTATCAGCCTCAAGCCTGTTTCCTTGCTATTCTTTTGATTCCTCGGGACGCTTTCTTTTCTGACTTTCTCTATCAGCAGCAAGTTTTTTAGCATAGACTCTTTGAGCATCTTCCTCGGCTGTTGCCATTGTAAATTCATCAGTCATTTTAAAGTTAAACATTAATAGATTTCTACGTGAACGCATGTCTTAAATATCTTTAATGACGTCACCGTCATAACAAAAATGACGACAACTAACTTCATGACGTCAGTCAACACACAAACATGACGTCACCTGACAGACACATCCACAGACAACTTATTTATATATATATAGATATATGTTTTTAACTACGTAAAACTTGCGAATATACAACATTCTTCGCTGTCCCATTGTCTGTGCATATAAATAGATTGTCAGGTTTACTGACTCTTGAACATGCAACATATAATTGTCCATGGGGAAAACAATCCGTATTCAGATCTATACCTCATTATTCTAATGATTGTCCTTGAGCTTTATTGATGGTGATTGCTAATCGAACATTCCCTGTGTCCCGGTCGTCATTTATATTCCCTGTGTCCCGGTCGTTATTTGTGTCCCGGTGTCCCAGTCTGTAATTTTTCTTTGAGTGTCCCGGTCGTCATTCGTGTCCCGGTGTCCCTGTCTGTAATTTAGTCAGTCGACAAACATGACGCCAGTCGACAAAAAACTTCATGACGGAATAATGCTCAATCCTCATAATGACGTCAGTCGACAAACATGACATCACTCAACACACAAACATGACGTCAGTCAAGAGACATACTACTTATTTTTATATATATATATATATATATATATATATATATATATATATATATATATATATATATATATATATATATATATATATATATATATATATATATATATATATATATATATATATATATATATATATATATATATATATATATATATATATATATATATAGTTTCTTTTTAGTTTTTAGTTTTTTTTAGTTTTGCAGCTTTTTTAGTTTTTTATCTTTTTTTTCTTTTTAGTTTTTTACCTTTTTATGGCAATTGGTGACAGTTGGAAAAATCTTCACGTGCCAAGCATGCTAAAGCTCAACAATTTATAATAAACCTCAAAATTTTAAGTGTATGTTTTAAGGTTTTCGAATTACTTTAATCTATTGTCAAAATATTTTGAAACAGTTATGCAATTCCCAGTTTTTACATTTTTAATTTCAGTTTTCTTTTTCTTCTTTATTTTTCAGACGTAAATACATATCGCCGAACCTTTATTTTTTTTAACTAAAATCTGGTAGGCATTGATGACCTTATCCAAGTCAAAATCCCAAACCCAATCATCATCGCTATCATTTTCAGTTTTGAAACGTTTTGACTCTCGCTGTCCAGGATGATCTTCATCTAATTGCGCGGTTTTGCGTTCTTTAGCCGCAAACCTTTTGGCATTAACTCTTTGAGCAGCTTCCTCGGCTGTTTCTTCTGTTGTAGGATTTGGTAACATTTTATCTTTTTCAATGTTTTTCAATTTGTCAATTTTCATTCTATAACATTGACAGTTGGAAAAATCTTCACGTGCCAAGCTTGCTAAAGCTCAACAATTTATAATAAACCTCAAAATTTTAAGTATCTGTTTTAAGGTTTTCGAATTATTTTAATCTATTGTCAAAATATTTCGAAATATTTATGCAATTCCCAGTTTTTACATTTTAGATTGTTTTCTTTTTCTTCTTTATTTTTCAGACGTCATATGGAAACCCTCAACACAAAAATACATACAACTTATTTTTATATATATAGAAGATATAATCTGGCGTAACAGACAAAGTGTAACGGACATAACACACAAACAACTTATTTTTATATATATAGATATATATATATATATATAACACGCATATATATATAACACATAACACAAAAACAATTTATTTTTATATATATAGATCTATATATGATATATATATATAAATATATAGATATTTCCTTGAGTGTCCCGGTCGTCATTTATATTCCCTTTGTCCCGGTCGTCATTTGTGTCCCGGTCTGTAATTTCTCTTTGAGTGTCCCGGTCGTCATTTATATTCCCTGTGTCCCGGTCGTCATTTGTGTCCCGGTGTCTCGGTTTGTAGTGTCATCTTATAATGACGTCATATACAAAGCCTTATATACTTATAATGACGTCAAATGCATACCCACAAACAAACAAATATGCATATATACAACTTATTTTTATATATACAGAAACAGTTTCTTTTTTAGTTTTTTTTTCTTTTTTAGTTTTTTTCTTTTCTTAGTTTTTTTTTCTAGTTTCTTCTTTTTATTTTAGTTTTTTTCTTTTTAGTTTTTTTTTAGTCTTTTACCTTTTTTCTTTTTAGTTTCTTTTTAGTCTTTCACCTTTTTTCTTTTTCCAGTTTTCTTTTTCTTCTTTATTTTTCAGCGTCACTATGAAATACATATCGCCGAACCTTTGTTTTTTTAACTAAAATCTGGTAGGCATTGATGACCTTATCCAAGTCAAAATCCCAAACCCAATCATCATCGCTATCATTTTCAGTTTTGATATGTTTTGACTCTCGCTGTCCAGGTGGATTTTCATCTAACTGCGCGGTTTTGCGTTCTTTAGCCGCAAGCCTGTTTTCATGCTGTTCTTGTGATTCCTCGGCACGCTTTCTTTTCTTACTTTCTCTATCAGCCACAAGCCTGTTTTCATGCTGTTCTTGTGATTCCTCGGCACGCTTTCTTTTCTTACTTTCTCTATCAGCCGCAAGTCTTTTGGCACAGACTCTTTGAACAGCTTCCTCGGCTGTTGCCATTGTAGGTTCTTCAGTCATTTTACAATTAAAAAATTTTTTTTCAACGATCTTCTTACAATTAAAGATTTGTCTTTGAACGATTTTCTTAAATACTTATAATGACGTCATATACTAAGCATCGTCATAACAATCATGACGACATACAGCTCAATCCTTATAATGACGTCAGTCGACAGACAGACATCATTCGGGATGAGATTGGGTACTTATGAAAATTACAACATCAAACTCAGCATAAGAGAACCAAACTACAGATGTTTCAAACCTCTATTTATAAAACCACAATTTTTGTTCTTTTTTTTTAGAAGATTGATCATAGTCACTTGTTTCTTGTTTTTTTTTTCGTCGGTTCTCGAGGGTGATGTTTATTACCAATGGTCCCAAGATATCAGGGGGGAGGAGAAATTGTACGAAAGGATGCAACAACAGTTTTGGCCCGCACTGGAGAAAAACGCAAACAAGCGGAAGTATCAGATGGCCATTCGATCTAGAATAGTTGAAAACCTATGGATTCAGTCTCCTAGTTTCAGAGGTCACAATCCCGCGCTTTGGAACCTTGTTCTTGAAGCTACACGCACACTATCTAAAATAAACTGTTACTTAAAATATATATCTTAAAGCTTCATTTGATTGAATTTATTAATTTGAATTCAATCATGGAATGTTGTATAAAAAAAAGGTAAACGATACTGCACTAGGATCTATAGGTCAGCGCTGCTGATCTCCGATCCACGATCCTCAATCCAGGAAGTACAATGGGAAATTGGATGCCAGCAGTCCTGTGCTTTTATGCACCCTTCCTTTTCACCTTTCCCAGATTTCTCCAAGCACCTTTTTAGAGCTGGGTCAACTCTGACTGACCCTACAGACTCATGCCAATGACCCCCGTTCCAAACCAAATAATCAGCGACACCAGGACTCAGAACCCTCCCTTACGGACACATGATTGCAAGCTCAGTGCGCTATAAATATAGAAATAAATATAGAAAAATGCTCTCTCTTCATCCTGAATAATAATAATTCATCCGTAATAAGGGTATTGCATGGTGACCGCTCCCTCTTGTTACAGGAATATTTTAAGTGTAACGTCAAAGATTGCATTCATATGCTTACCTTCAAAGAGGGGGAGGGGAGAATATTCCCTATAACAAATATTTAAGCAACTCCCCTCCAAAACTGTAAACACGATATCACGAATACTCCTTTTCAACATTCCCATCCTCCCTTCGGTGCACATTTTCAGGGATGATGAAAGCATTGTTGTGTGAACATTAAATTTAAAAAAAAAATGAAGATTCTCTGATTGTGGGTATTTAAGTTTTTCCCAGGATAATACATCTACAATATCAATTACCCTTGCTTTGTGTAGCATGAGATATATTGAATTGTCTCGGATAAAGCCAACTTCTCCAGATTTCAAATAGCAGACAAGCTCAATCGTTACGCTTCAATAACCCAACAAGAAAAATACTTTCTAAACAAATAAAAAAAAACTTATCATTTCATGCTTGACCGGAAACCCAAAGAGAATCAAAATCCCTTTCGATTTGGAAAGCTAGGCTGTCAGGACAAGTCAGGGGAACCAACTTGCATTGACAATCATACTTCATGAAAATGTCACAGAGAACACCTGGAAGAACGAAATGTTGAAAGAGTGCATTAATATACTAGGGTTCAGTGTCCAAAAGACAGAAAAAATAAATCACAAAAAAATACAAAACCAGATTCTCTAATTTGGTATGGATATCATAGACAGCGCAATAGCGCTGCCTATGTAAAAAAGGATGTTGGCACAATGTATTATTTTTTTTTTTATTATTTGTTGTTTGTTTTAGACTGGGGCAAATCGTATCGAATGGGTTGTCGCAGAAACTTCGAAAAGGGCTCATTTGATTGGAAACTGAAAGGGTTAGTGCCCTTTTTAATAGTCGAAAGAGATTGGAAGTCAAGTCCCCCCCCCCCCCTCACGCCCATCATTTCCCCAAACACATCCAATCAAAATTTTGAGACAGTTATTTTGTTCAGCCCGGAAATTATGTCTTTGAGGATGATATCCCCCCTCCCCACAGCTGCCAGGGCAAGTGTTATAAGCTTTGCCCACAGGGTGGTATGTAAGGTTTTTATAGAAAGGGTAGTCACATAAACATCAGAGAGTGCTCAATAGATTGGTAATCAGAAGTTATGGTACACTTTTTAAGCTTCAACATGATTGAACGGCAGCTACACTTCCCCCCCCCCCCACAAGCGCGTCGTGTTTTCCCGAAATGCAACCAATAGAAATTTTGAGATAACCATTTTATTCAAAATAGACAAAAGATCATATACCAACTTTTGGGATTGAAACAATTCCAAGGCGCCGGGGGGCAAGGGTTGTAAGTTATGCCGTGGGGACATTTAAGGTTTTTATGAAAAGGATGGTTGTAAAACTTTAGAGGAAGCTCATTTAGTTGAAAATCGGATATTCTACTTCTCTTTTAAGAGTCAAAAGTAATGGAGGGCAACTAGCCCCCCCCCCCCCCCCGACTACCTTTTTTAACCAAACACGTCTGATTGAAATTGTGAGATACCTTTCCACTTTGTTCAAAATAGTTTAAAGAACATATAACAACACCTTAAGGGCCGAAAATACCCCCCAGTCTGTTGCAAGGTTTGTCAGTTATGCCCTGTGGCCCATGGAACTTGCGGGACAGTATCATCCTCAAAGGCATTATCATCTGACTTTTCTATACTGGTCACTGGCTGTCTCAGCCATCAGGGATTTAGGGGATTTAGGTGTCTCCTAATCGTTTTGGTCACAAAATAGGGAGCTAAAACGGTAATTTACGTTCGAGCAAGCCCTCTCTCAATCCTATATGGCCATTGATTCGATACGATCACACAGACGAAAAAAAACCATCCGTAGTCTTTCTTCTTGCAAAAATTACGGAATTTCACATTTTTTCAGATGGAAGTTAGAAACCCTTACAGTAAGGTTCTCTGGTATGCCGAATCTGATGGTGCAATTTTATTAAGATTCTTTGACTTTTTAGAGGCATTTCTGCCTCTCAAAAGTGATACAAGCCAAAGCAAATTCAACTTTCCAAGCCAAAGTCAAAATCCAATTCACTTGATGTACCTGTTGTTATAAAAATTCCGTGCCTAAGAGTTTCTGTTGTTATTTGGCCGAATTGCTCCTTACTTACATTTTGTTGCCACGAAATAAATGATTAACTGATCAGGCTTGGAATCCACTCTCAGAAAGGCATTGATGACGGATATGGACATTAATTTTATGACAAATCTATATAGGTATTTCTGAGACCTATATTACAAGACTTCCACGACTTGAGTGGATCAATTTTTCCTAGAACTAAAGACTCCCTACCGAAAATCTGGAAAGCCGTGACAGATGCAGCTGCTGACGAAGCTCGCCTTTCATTAACTACTAAAACTTCGTCATGTAATCCCCACAAACTGGCTTGATTCTGTAGTGGCTGAATCACAGGGTCTGCCATGGCACTTCTGTCTGTTGACACAGACTCCAGTAAAGCCAAATCCATGTCTCTTGCTATTTTACTCTCAAGTTCAAGAAGATCGTCAGGGGTAATATATAATTCCTTGAAAAGCAAATTGAAATATGTGGCAATCGTGACGAGTGAAATCTCAACAAGGCATTTAAACCTGGAAGGTATTTTAATCTAGCCAAGCTTTTCGGAGGTTCTCAGCAACATTTGAGAGTCCTTACTACACGCAGTTTGTGAACAGGCAATGCCAACTTCTGGATACAACTGTGCATGCTCTGTATCAGCATAGATGAGTCAATGGATTGAATATAATATTCTTCTTCTCGACCATTTACAAAACAATTTTGTCTGTTGGCTCTTTTCTGCTGGATGTTCACCGGTAGATACTAAAAAAAAACTGAAATAATATCGTTTTCGGTATCGATATTTGCGTTTCGATATTTAATATCTATATTTGGTGCGATTATTTGGACTGGTATTACGATTAATACTGCTACTACTATTACTACTGCTACTACTATTACTACTAGTAGTAGCACTACTACTACTAAAGCTAAGGGTTTTAGGGTGAAAATTCATGAAATGTTGAGAGGATGGTGAACTATATCAAAACATGTTATTTGCATGCAGGTTATCAAAAAGACGTATCAGCAATGTCCCAGGAATCGCTTAGGGTATTAAGTTGAGACTTCCAGCGTATGTTGACAAGGATGTTGACAAAAACAAGAGGTTTTATGTGCAAACTGGTACTTATGCTACTATTACTACCACAAATATTGCTGCTACTTAAGCTAGGGTTATTAAGGTGAAGCATTCAGGGAATATTTAAGGGGTTATTGAACAAAATCAAGACACACTAAGTGCATGTATATTGTCAAAAAGGTGCATTAGCAATAAGTCAGGAGTGGCTTAGGGCATTAATATATATCTTTCAGGGTATGTTTAGGGAGATGGTGAACTAACCAAAAGGCACTATGTGCATGTTACGACTATTACTGTTGATAAAACCTTACACGTACATATATTAAATATATTGATTTTAATAAAATAAAATTAATTTAATAAAATTGATTTAAGAAAATATATAAAATATATTGATTTTTTAAAGCTGAATAATGCTTAAATTGTTTAACCTGACCAACTAATGAGCAATGTATACTATTAGTATTTAATAGAGTATATTCATTAGTAAACACGTAAGAAAAATGGGTTTGTTCAGGTTACATAAAAATATACCTGTTTATTCTTAGCTATTAATCACAGAGAAATGGCGAAACTCATAGTCACAATTGGTGTATAGTCACATGGTCACATTGTCACATTGGGTGTATGTCACATTGGTGTACACCAATAGTCACATTGGTGTATAGTCATAGTCACAAAAGCAAACATTTTCATTCTATCTAACTCCTGAAAGCCCATTGAAAACTATAAGGAATTTGACGATAAAAGCAAAAAAAAATTATTTACTCAAATGATGCTATACAACTTCTTTTAGTAGTAGCGCAATTACGCTGTCTATGACTATGCTCAGGTGTATACCCTAAGCACGGTTTTTCTTATAAAAGTTCACAAACTTTTTAACTAATGTCTGAATCACCCGCTTGTGCTATGCTGCAAGGAATATTAACATTTTCATCGTTACTTGAAACTCTTAAGATGCAGTCGTGCATAGTCAAGGATCAAATGAATGATCACGCTTTCAATCTTTTGGCAATCAGCGCATATCAGCTAAAACCCAATAATGTCGCTCCTCAAATTGAAAGAAAAACGAAAAAGGAAATCAAAATACCAGAAAAGTTTCCAGAAAATAAAAACAGTTTATTAGAATAACATAATTTTTTTTTTTACTTGCAATTTTGTTTTACTATTTTAGAAAATTGGTACAATTATAGGTCTGCAGAGACAAACATATTCCTCGTGTTAAAAAAAGGTCTGATTGTAATATTGACACTTCTCGCAGGCGTGAACTGAAATCAAACCAAAAAAATCGAAGATGACTTTTAGAACTCCTAAATTTTATCCTTTTTTCAAATAATTTAAAGAAACATTCATATTTAAATACTTTTATTTGTTTTATTTGTTTCAACTGCATATTACTGCTTCGATCGTTTGATAGTAGCTTAATTATTAATTAGCACTGTATTATTATTACCGTTAACAATTTAGATCCCTTTATGGTAGGGGCTAGGTGGGAAATTTGGGAGAGGTATGAGATAGGTAATAGGTAGTAGTGATTTAGGGTAGTGGAGTTACCACATCCTGAAGTAGAGCTACTATATATTAATTCTTAAGTTCAATTCTCTTGTTGAATTGATCTTTTATTTTTCTTTCTTTATTGAATTGAATTTATCTTACTTTGATTTTAACTATTTATTTCAAGCACATTACGGATTTTAATAGCAACTCACTGCAGCACCAAGCCACCTGAGACAAACACAACTGGGCACGCTCCACCTCCTCTCCTAATTTATTCAAAACTTCATTCTTTATTCCCTTCTAAGGTGCTCCAATTTCCTATAAAGCCGTGCCAATGACGTCTTTTCACCAAGAGTATATTAACATACTCTATAATATTAGATACTCTTTCACACCCTCAGTCCTTCTTCCTTGCCCGCCCAATGTTGTTCTCTCGCATTTTCTTCCATTGTTTAGAAAAATATCTTACGCTGGCTATATCTAGCCCTTCTATTTTAAGCACTATATACTGTTTTTGGCCTTAAGCAATTTTAGTTAGATATAAAGGGCTATTTTTAACACTAATTAAATTTTAAAAAAATCAAGTTTTTTTAACTGAAAGTAAGGAGCGACATTGAACCTTAAAACGAACAGAAATTACTCCATGTGTGAAAGGGGCTGTTCATTCCTCAACGTCCCGCTCTTTACGCTAAAGTTTGACTCTTTCTCTCAATTCTACTTTACAAAACAGTAAATAACTTTAGCGTAAAGAGCGGGACGTTGAGGAAGGAACAGCCCCTTTCATACACGGAGTAATTTCTGTTCGTTTTAAGTTTCAATGTCGCTCCTAACTTTCAGTTAAAAAACTCGTTTTTTATTCAATTTCTGAACGTTTTTGAATTAATGCATGTTTGATTTTGGCTGTCCGCAAATGAATAATTAAAACGAAATTTGCGTATTTATTAATTTTTTTTTTTTGTTGCTAAGTGGCTTTCTCTTAGTT
Organism: Artemia franciscana; assembly: GCF_032884065.1. Classification (NCBI taxonomy): domain Eukaryota; kingdom Metazoa; phylum Arthropoda; class Branchiopoda; order Anostraca; family Artemiidae; genus Artemia; species Artemia franciscana. The sequence continues at coordinate 10,497,888 of NC_088876.1, forward strand.
TTCATCAGACGATTTTGAGAAAAAGCGTGGGAGAGGAGGCCTAGTTGTCCTCCAATTTTTCGGTTACTTAAAACGGCAACTAGAATTTTTTAATTTTTAACGAACTTTTTTATTAGTAAAAAATATACGTAACTTACAAATTAACTTACGTAACGAACTTCTATATTCGTATATTTTTATTATGCATATGAGGGGGGTTCGCCCCTCGTTAATACCTCACTCTTTACACTAAAGCTTTAATTATATCCCAATTCTTTAAGATTGACCCCTGATTCACAAAGGCTGTAGAATAAATATTTGAAACTACTAAAAATACTTTAGTGTACAGAGCGAGGTATTAAGGAACAGACGAACCCCCATATGCGTAATAATCTCTGTTTGTTTTAAGTCCTGCACCCCCTTCATGGAATTTTTCTTCTCCCATGACAAATTCCTCCAAATGAAGATCCTCCCACGTAGCTCCCTCCCCTCAACCCCCCCCTTAACCAAAAAATCCCCCTGAAAAGTTCTGTACACTTCCAAATAACCATTACTGTATGTAAACGTTGGTCAAAGTTTGTAACTTACAACCCCTCCCCCGAGGACTGTGGGGGAGTAAGTCAGCCCCAAAAACATAGTTAATATGTTTTTCGACTATGCTGAACAAAATGGCTATCTCAAAATTTTTATCTGTTGACTTTGGGAAAAAATCAGCATGGGAGGGGTCCAGGGTACCCTCCAATTTTTTTGGTCACTTAAAAAGGGCACTACAACTTTTAATTTCCGGTAGAATGAGCCCTCTCGCGACATTCTAGGACCATTTGGTCGATACAATCACCCCTGGGAAAAAAACAAACAAACAAACAAATAAACACGCACCCGTGATCGGTCTTCTGGCAAAACATACTAAGTTCCACATTTTTGTAGATAAGAGCTTGAAACTTCTTCAATAGGGTTTTCTGATACGCTGAACGCGATGGTGTGATTTTCGCTAAGATTGTATGACTTTTAGGGGGCGATTCTCCCTATTTTCCAAAACAAGGCAAATTTTCCCAAGCTCGTAACTTTTGATAAGTAAGACTAAATTTGATGAAACTTATATATTTAAAATCAGCATAAAAATTCGATTCTTTTGATGTATCTATTAGTATCTAAATTCCGGTTTTTAGAGTTTCGTTTACTACTGAGCCGGGTCACTCCTTGCTACAGTTCGTTACCACGAACTGTTTGCTATTGTTGTTAAAAATACTAAACTATTAGTGTCTGGGCACTCTTGTCCGGTTGAACACATGTGATTATTGTACAAAAGAAGCCTCCCTATTTCATCAAATAAAGGGACGGACAGATGTTCTTCTCACAGGCGTCTTCTTTTAAGCGTTTCATACAATTCCAACCTCTCACCTCGGGAGTTTCGGTTGCCATGGTAAATGAAGTCACAATTATTAGCCGGACGCTAAACTTGTGGTAGATTTTAATTTTAACTCGTATTTTGATTCAACCAGACCACATTCAATTCAAATATGAATCCTTCAATAGTTTCAAAGTGAAAGGTAGATTGTAGTTTCTTTCCAATTTGACATATGCAGCAATATTTACCAAGGATTGTCAATCCGTGGTAAAATGTAACTGATTATGGTCAGTAGGTTGAAAGAGAAACAAAAAAAAAAGTTGAAGCCAAACGGAAGTTAATTTCTAAAGTTAGAGCGATTATAGTAAATTAAAGTAGGTACTGTAGAAATAATAGACGGATGAAACAGTTCCAGGAACATGAACTTTCCAGGGTCCTAGGGACAAGGACTTTAACTATGTAGGGATTGTGAAAGGGTTATAAATATGTACTAATCTGAAGATTGGGTTTGGGGACGGTTCTCAGACTTAAATAAAATCCTTTTTATTTCTAGAAGTTCCCATTTTGGCATTTATATATAAACCGCAAAAAGACTTGTTGAGCAAATTTAATTGGACAACAGAAAAACCAATTTCTTCTTTATTAATCCTAAGCTTAAGAAAAACATTATTTTCTATCTTGTTCCACTTACTGTACATCTTCTTAAGATCCTAATCCTGCTAAATAATCCTTCACAACTGTTTCATTAAAAAAGAACCACCTTTTCTTCATAAATGTCAATCCAACGACTGTAATAATAACTTCTTACAATGGTTCTTTCTAAGATTATTTTCTAAGAATCATTTCGAAGCAATTAGAAAAGAAAATTGCCGTAAGAATACTACACTTTAAGTAAAGGGGAAACGTGGAGGATTATGAGTGTCTGCTACTGTTTCTAAGTAAAAATCTATTTCTTAATAGGCTTGAGAAATCCTGAAAAGTATAAATGTAGAGGCATTAGCTTGGTTTCTGTAGGAAGCAAATTAGTTAGCATGATGATACTTTTTAGAATTAGAGATACTGAAGATAAAGTCTTAAGGGAAACACGGTGTGGGAGAGAGAATGCGTCGACCAAACTTCCACCCTTAGGTTGATAGAGAAGAGCCTGAGTCATAAAAACTATTTAGTCTACAATTTTATAGATTTTGAACAAGCGCTGATTCAGCTGATAGAAAAGCTTTAACAAAGCTGCTAGTCTTATATGTGCGAGAACAACACTACTGCGGTTAAGCACGAAAATGAGATTTAGTAGCTAGTTTCGTATTCAAGACTAGGCTAAGACTAAGAACAAGCGAAGGTGAAGAGGTGATGTTGGGTAACTAGAAGATCAATCAAGTTCACAGCTTCAGTTACCAAAGTAGTTTTATTAGCAAAGAAGGTTGGTGTAGTTAATTTGTTAAAAGAAGAATAGCCAAGGCCCAGCTTCTATTAGTTGTCCTCATTTTATGTTTCTTCGTTTTTCGGTTTTTTTTTTGTTTTGTTTTTTAGTTTGCCCTTCAGTAAAGGGCAAAACAGTAAAGTAAAGTAAAACGGCTTAGCAGACGTCTTTACCAATATCTGCATTTTCTTTTATGTTCACAGTCTGAACACATTCCTGCTTTCTGTTCCTTCTGTTTCTTTGGTAAGACCTCATTTAGTAGAAATGACGCAGTGGGTTGGAATGCCTGCACAGTAGGTGGATAAAACAGGTTGGCCACTGCTGTTAAGCGACCAAGATAACAAATACATGATTTGTTTCCATTCCTTTTGATTTTATTTATGGCAGAATAGAAAATTGTTCGACATCCCATTTCGATGGTATTTTATATACTTGAATTTCTTATATTTAAAAGGAAAGTGACAAATTTATCTTCCATCCAATGTTTCAAATATGACTTTGTTAAAGGGTAGTCACAGCTCTATCATTGCCACTCGAGAAATCGTCAAAAATATATATTTAGGTCATGTTGGTATGACCATTTAGTCTATTTTATTTTCTAGATTTTCAAGAGCCGTTGCCGTTTCAAGTCGCAGCCTCTTCTACAGTAGGCGCTTGTTGTTGGTTCTTTTTCTAGAGCTTAATTAATACAAAGGGCTCCTTTTTTTACAGCAAAAAAAAATTTGATTTTTGAAAGAAACAAATTCTAACCCGAATATTTAACAATAAAGAAGTTAGAGCCCGAAAATAAGTTTTATTACATAAAACAGAACCCCCTTCTCCTTAAAGAATCTTCTGATTCCTTAGCTCAAAAAGTCCAATGGAATACACTACAATATGATAGATATAAAAATCAACATAAACTCCCCGATAGGCAGCAGATAGCTTGCTTTTAAATATCAATTTTAATAATTTTTCATATAAATTTTTAATAATTTTTCATATCAATTTTTAAGCAATTTACTTTTTTATTATCATCTCTTCATTTACTTTTTAGGAAATATATCAGAAGGTAACGTTGATACTTCCTTTTATTCTTCACCCAGCGGGATCTCAGTTTATTGAATCTCCCCTCTAAAGACGACCTTTTCAATTTGTCATGAACAGCTGCTGATAATGTTCTTGCTTGGAATAGCATGGACAGTATCGAATTGACATTTGATTTCAACACACAGTGAAAAATAAGATCTCCCACCAAGAACGATAAAATATCTCAGCATATTACAGCCATTGAATGAGAATAATTGTAAATACCAGAACTAATACAGACAATTATTATTCGTTTTTCATCCTTAGTAACACCTGTTGAAAACCCTTAATTATTTTCTTTAGTCCCACCTCCTTCCCCCTCAACGGTACTGGTTTCTTTACTTTTCAAAACTGATGACGAAGTATATACTACCTACACTTACCAAAAAATTAATTTAAAAACAAACCACTCAAATCTTTAGACTCGACCAGTTCAAATCTAAAATACTTAATTTGGGAGCGTTTACCATCCAATTACCCAAATTAAAATATCCCCCAAGCCATTTTGCAGGGTGGTATTCTATCATAGGGTAATGCTTCTACAGAGGAACCAAAATTTCTCTGGATTAATTATTATTTAATTATAGTTATAATTAATTAATTATAATATAATTAATCATTATTATAATTAATTATTCGGATTTTGGTGACACCTCTTTTATACTCTAGTATACCCTTTAATACTCATCCGAAGTTTGAAAAATAAGACTAATATTTTTGTTCATCAAAAACAGGACTAATAATACAATAGAATAAACAGACCAATGACAGTTACATGGTTGAAAATGATTAAAAACCCTTATTTCTTTCCTTTCTTTTTCTAATGTCACTACCTCTCCTTTCAGGGGCATTAACTTCTTACTTTTCAAAAATGGTAACTGTCTTTAATTGTCTATGTAACATAAACTATCAATGGTAAAGCTGAAATCAATTATATAAATGTTACTTTTTTGCTGTTTTTCATCAAAGCTGATGTTCATAGCCAACATTCATTCGATGGTGTTTTGAATTTATAATATGTGAAATGAAATGGAAATAACAGAAACAATTTCTAACTGAGACAATTACTCGCAATGTTTGATTTTTAATTAATATATGCATTATGTTATGTCTTTGTTTAAAATTTAACTTAGAATCCTTTTCAGCAAGCAAGAGTAATATCATAATATTCAATTAATAATCAGCAAGCAAGAGTAATATCATAATATTCTCGCCCAAATTCCTTGGCTTATAAATGCAAGTTCACTTGCATAAGAGTCGAGGCAGATTGCAGGAGGCCCTTGTAGGCCTTGAATTGGACTCGTTATTTCCATTTGTCAATATGCTGCTTCCCCCTTTCTGCGATCGTGAATTAACCTGAGAGAGAACCTCCAACAGGTTGGAACCCAACTCACCGTGAATTAGCATGAGAGGGTTGACTCTAGTTCAGCGTTGTCGAGTGATAGCCATGAGAGGGAAAATTTTCAAGTAATTTAACCCGTAGTCAACCTGCGTGTGTTCCCCAGCGAGAACCTCCAACAGGTACAACTCTAGTTTGACATTTGTGAAGGGACACACATGCACGGAAAGGTGTAGCATAAATGGCAGACAGTAACAACGGCAATCAAACGGATAAAATTAACCCTTGACTGGGCTGCCCACTTAATTCAACAATCTGTCTTGGCTTTTTTCTACAATGGGCCATGACTTCCACTTTTCCCACAACTATTCCCTCTTTTGTTAAATTCAACTTAACAAATTGAATTTAACAAAAGAGGGAATAGTTGTGGGAAAAGTGGAAGTCATGGCCCATTGTAGAAAAAAGCCAAGACAGATTGTTGAATTAAGTGGGCAGCCCAGTCAAGGGTTAATTTTATCCGTTTGATTGCCGTTGTTACTGTCTGCCATTTATGCTACACCTCCCCTCTAAAGACGACCTTTTCAATTTGTCATGAACAGCTGCTGATAATGTTCTTGCTTGGAATAGCATGGACAGTATCGAATTGACATTTGATTTCAACACACAGTGAAAAATAAGATCTCCCACCAAGAACGATAAAATATCTCAGCATATTACAGCCATTGAATGAGAATAATTGTAAATACCAGAACTAATACAGACAATTATTATTCGTTTTTCATCCTTAGTAACACCTGTTGAAAACCCTTAATTATTTTCTTTAGTCCCACCTCCTTCCCCCTCAACGGTACTGGTTTCTTTACTTTTCAAAACTGATGACGAAGTATATACTACCTACACTTACCAAAAAATTAATTTAAAAACAAACCACTCAAATCTTTAGACTCGACCAGTTCAAATCTAAAATATTTAATTTGGGAGCGTTTACCATCCAATTACCCAAATTAAAATATCCCCCAAGCCATTTTGCAGGGTGGTATTCTATCATAGGGTAATGCTTCTACAGAGGAACCAAAATTTCTCTGGATTAATTATTATTTAATTATAGTTATAATTAATTAATTATAATATAATTAATCATTATTATAATTAATTATTCGGATTTTGGTGACACCTCTTTTATACTCTAGTATACCCTTTAATACTCATCCGAAGTTTGAAAAATAAGACTAATATTTTTGTTCATCAAAAACAGGACTAATAATACAATAGAATAAACAGACCAATTTTCCCTCTCATTAATATTCAGCCAAGTTGTTTCTTAATCTAACATTAAAATTGACATTTTTATTTTGCACTATTTATTGTTACTTTTTTTCTATGGTCGTACTTAAAGGTTTCCCCTGTCAATATATACTCATTTTTTTTTTATAAAATGAAATCACTTTGAAAAACATACATATCTTGTATTAAAAGCCACAATTTTCGACTGCATACTATCAAGCCTTTCTTCCGTAATAAATTCAACCTTGAAAATCAACTTTAGCATACAGCCTTGTCTCTGGTAGTAAGCACCACAAATTTCCGAAAGCATAATATCAAGCGTTTCTTCCGTAATAAATTCGGTCTCGAAAATCAACTATAGGATACGACCAAGATACGGCCTTGTCTCTGGTGGTAAACGACACAAATTTCAAAAAGCATACTATCAAGCGTTGCTTCCGTAAATTCAACCTTGAAAATCAACTTAGGATACGGCCAAGATACAGCCTTGTCTCTGGTAGTAAACACTACAAATTTCCGACAGCATACTATCAAGCGTTTCTTTCGTAATAAATTCAGCTACTCCGTAACACATTCTATAACTATAGAATGTGGCCTGGATATGGCCTTGTTGTTGGTAGTAAAAGCCGACAATTTCAGACTGCACATTATGAAGCATTACTTTCACTAATTCAGCCATAATTTATAATATGTATCACGATTTTTTTGGTCTATAGCTATAGTTCATCTTCAAAGACTTTACGGAGGAAACTTTTGATAGTAAGAAGATGGAAATCTGCAGCATTAACTACCAGAGATGTATGTTTATCAAAGTGATTTTGTTTTATAAAATGAAATAAAAGTATATTACTGGGTGAAATCTTTAATTGAGATTGGGACTGATTGCCTTAATTAGAAGTTTTATATTTTCATTTCTACGTTATCATATCTACAAATACGTGAAAAACAAAACGAATAGGCCTATCCAAGATGATTAGAAATGAAACTTACTCTGTGAGTAATGTTATGATTTTCTCCGTTCATTCGACAGAAGAAACTAAAAGCAGCGGGGTAGAGATCACATTCTTCAAGCTGTTCACTGTTAAAACCCCTTCTTTGTGTCACTTCATCTTCCCCAATCTACGAGGAAAAACCAACTATACAAATCTACAAAAATAAAAAAGTGACATGACAAATATAGAAGAGTATTAGAAAATTGTAGAAATCTGGAGATTTTGAAGGTCATGGACCCCTTACTCACTTCCCTCGACGCATGTTCCTGATGTTGTCAAATCTAAATGAATAAATTATATGCTACAGAATATTATTACTAATGGTTGGTCCATTCAGAAATGAAATTGAAAGAAACAGAACAGGAATCGCTTTCTTCGAGCTGTTCAATGCTATATCCCCTTCTTTGTGCCATTACATATTCACCAATCAATGAAGAAAAAATAAAACATATAAGCTTACCAAAAATCGAAAAACGTAATATGAAAAATATAGGAGAATATAGGAAAATTCCAAAAAACTTGGGAGTTTGAAAGTCGAAGGACCCTCTCCTCCTTACCACCTCAGCCCAAGCTCTTATCTCGTCAAAATTATACAGAATTGGGACCAAATTGAAGCTTTAGCGTAAAGAGCGAGGTATTGACGAGGGGGAGAACCCCCTAATATACGTAATAAAAATATACAAATATAGAATTTCGTTACGTAAGGTTATTCGAAAAGTTACGTATATTTATTACTAATAAAAACGTTCGTAGAAAAAGAAGTTCAATGAAAGGGGTTGTACCCTCCTCAACGCCTCGCTCTTTACGCTAAAGTTTTTATTGTTTTAAAAAGTAGAGTTGTAAGAAAGAGTCAAACTTTAGCGTAAGAGCGAGGCGTTGAGGAGTGGACAACCCCTTTCATATACGGAATAATTTCTGTTCGTTTTAAATTTTGATGTCGCTCCTTGCTTGCAGTAAAAAAAAAAAAATTTTATTATTTAATATTACTAAGGATTCGTTCTCATCCTCAAGATATTTTACTAATAAGCAGAAGTTAGCTCGACAGACTAAACTGAAAAAGCGGAGTTTTAGATCTGTTCACAGTTCAGTGTATACCTGTTCAAAAATTTCGCTGTTGAAACACGTTCTTTGCGTCACTTCATCTTTAAAATCGAATAGGGGAAAAAGAAACAAACACTCAAAACCATACTAAATAGTAGTTTAAACAGTTTTAAGTGGGTTATTGAATTAAAGGCTGATTGCTTAGCTCTTAGAGAAATAAGAGACTATATTAGTAAGAATACGAACAAGAAAAGCCATGTTTACACCGAATGTGTGGGTATATAAATGAAAGTGTGTTTCTATTTGATGTGCGAGTGCAAAACGTTTAAAGATTTAAGAGATAACGGATGTGTTCCAGGACTCAATAACCGTCAATGATCTATGAATTATTTTTATTAGTTTTTATTATTCAGCCTACAAGGGCAAATAACATTAAATGTAACCCCCTAAACGCTCAAAGTATGTAAAAGAGGCTAATATTGTATTCTGTTCTGCGCTTATTGTAATACAAATTGTTGATAACTTTTTGGTACCCGTTGCCTTGAAGCAAAAATAACAATAAATAATGAACAAAAATAACAACAAAGAAATATAAATAATGAACAGACATAATAACAAATAATTGATTATTATCAATGATAATCGAGTTTAAAAGTAAAGCTAATATCTTTGGATATTTGGGTTTTTCTTTTTGGATTTTCCTCCTACAGGATTTTCCTTTGAATTTAAAAAAGAGGGAATAGTTGTGGGAAAAGTGGAAGTCATGGCCAATTGTAGAAAAAAGCCAAGACAAATTGTTGAATTAAGTGGGCAGCCCAGTCAAGGGTTAATTTTATCCCTTTGATTGCCGTTGTTACTGTCTGCCATTTATGCTACACCTTTCCGTGCATGTGTGTCCCTTCACAAATGCCAAACTAGAGTCGTACCTGTTGGAGGTTCTGGAAAATTCTTTGGGTTATATATATATTTTTTTCTTAATATTTATTATAATTTTTTAAATGAAAGTAAAGAACAACGTTGAAACTTCGAACGAACAGAAACTATCCTAAGCATGTCGGGGGCTTCTATTCCCACAGGCCCTCCTACACTCTTTACAATGAGGTATCAATATATTATAGACCTTTTCATGACATTTCTGAATGTTGCAGCATCCAATAATATGTTAGATAATATCTGCTTGTTTGAAGTTTTAACGTCAGCCTTTGCTTTCTCTTAAAAAAATTATATTAATTTAATTCATTAAAGACGAATAGCTCTAACAAACGATGTGAATGGCAACAAAAAAATACGGTGAAAAAGACGCCATTGTGTTTTGGATTACAACAGCACTACTTGATCACGCACATTGATTGACCATTTGATTTATAATTTGTTTACCAGATTGATTGCACAGCATTATCCTACTGTTTAAGGGACTTACTGTTTACTGTTACTGCGTAAGGGAGTGTCTTGGATACCCCAACACTCCTACATAATGTCGAGAAAATGGCACCAGCTGCATTGACAGCATTGAACCCTATGATATTAAACATTTCCACCCTGAAGTGGAGTCATCCTCAACGACCTTGCATGCGCAAAAACCTGTATTTGGTAAAGCCAAAGATTATTTTTGACAAATTGAAAACATGAGGCACACCATATGTCATAAGAAACCGATTTATCACGTCATGGGAACATCATCGGTGGATAAATTATATATATATATATATATATATATATATATATATATATATATATATATATATATATATATATATATATATATATATATATCTGTTTGGGTGGTGCTTCGCACCCCCCCCCCAAGCCCCCCCGCGCGCGTAAGTCGTTACGCGCCATATTAGTTACGCACCATTGTAGTTGTGTCCCTGTGTCCCACCTGTGAATAGAGATAGATATAAATATATGTTTTTAACTACGTAAAACATGCGAATATACAACATTCTTCGCTGTCCCATTGTCTGTGCATATAAATAGATTGTCAGGTTTACTGACTCTCGAACATGCAACATATAATTGTCCATGGGAAAAACAATCCGTATTCAGATCTATACCTCATTATTCTAATGATGTGTCCCTGTGTCCCGGTCGTCATTTATATTCTCTGTGTCCCGGTTGTAATTTGTGTCCCGGTGTCCCAGTTTGTAATTTCTCTTTGAGTGTCCCGGTCGTCATTTATATTCCCTATGTCCCGGTGTCCCGGTCGTCATTTGTGTCCCGGTGTCCCGGTCTGTAATTTCTATTCGAACAATCCCTGTGTCCCGGTCGTCATTTATATATCCCGCCTGTGCCCCCGGCGTCCCCGTTGTAGTTGTGTCCCTGTCTCCCAGTCGTCATTTATATTCCCTGTGTCCCGATCGTGATTTGTGTCCGGGTGTCCCAGTCTGTAATTTCTCTTTGAGGTTCCCGGTCGTCATTTATATTCCCTCTGTCTCGGTCATCATTTGTGTCCCGGTCTGTAATTTCTCTTTGAGTGTTTTTTCTTTTTAGTTTTTTTTGTTTTTTACCTTTTTCCTTTTTTCAGTTTTCTTTTTCTTCTTTATTTTTCAGCGTCACTATGAAGGACATATCGCCGAACCTTTGTTTTTTTAACTTAAATCTGGTAGGCATTGATGACCTTATCCAAGTCAAAATCCAAAACCAATCATCATCGCTATCATTTTCAGTTTTGATATGTTTTGACTCTCGCTGTCCAGGTGGATTTTCATCTAACTGCGCGGTTTTGCGTTCTTTAGCCGCAAGCCTGTTTTCTTGCTGTTCTTGTGATTCTTCGGCACGCTTTCTTTTCTTACTTTCTCTATCAGCGTGTGCATTAGTTTAGATTAATAGCATTATTGTCAACTCTCAGACAACTATTGAGGCTACCGCTACACAAACTGTTGGCGATCATCAGATGCCCCTCTGCAACAAATACTGCCAACGGAAATCAACATGAATTCAGGAAAATGGATCACTTGCAGCACATTGGGTTGTTTCCATCCCCCCAAAACAAAGATTGACGTGTGTGACATCACTGATTGTTTGGCTCATGGGACAAATAGCAAAAAAAGAAAAAGAGAGAGAATCTGAGATCTTGCCTGAAAAATAAGGAACATTACATCTAGGAGTAAAATACTTCGTGGAGCTGAGTCTGCAGTAGTTGTTATAATACACTTTGATTTCAAGCCTATTTTTTCTCAGATAAAGGCGAGTTAAAATACAGCCTTTCGGCAAAAACTTAAAAAAATATTGTTTTCAATATTTCCAATTATGGCTTAAAAGATGTAATAAGGATTATATTTACGATTTTTTCAGAGGTCAGGTGCGCTAATTTGTCATGAATATCTGCTGCAACACTTGGATCAATTGTTTCTTCTCCCCTTGAGTCTCCTAGAACTACTTGCTTCCATTTTTCTGTTCCACTGGCTTTTGTCAATAGTATTTCGAGCCTAATAATTAAAAAAAAAATCAGGTTTGTGATTCCATCTTTTCCTGTATTTCACTCTAAAGATTCACAGGAGAGGAAGCGGTCTGGAAATTAATTTGAACTTAGTACATTTAAAAACTGCATTTGTGTAATGGTTGACTTTTATAACTTCTTTTTGATTGACATACATGTATAAATGCAAGTGATAACTGCACGAAAGTAAACTTTACATGGAAGCGGTGTGGCCCTTTTTTGAGCTGCCACAGATAGACAATCATTAGTTAGAAATGAAAACATTAATATAGCTAATATCCGGTGTTTCCTTGGCAAGGAGATCAACCTTTTATCCGTGTTATAAAACCCAGGTCAATTTTTTTCCTCTGGGTTTAATCTATACGGTGATGTCGAACACTCTACTTGTGGCTCAAATGGAATCAATAAGTTCTTTAAGAATTATTTTATTTCTGTAAGTAGACTGCTCAGTGAAGAAAAGAAATCAGCAGTTAAGTACAACGTATGAATAAATTGTGTTATACATAGAATGAGTGAATTTCTATTGAAGAAAATTTACCACTTCGGAAGTGAACCCCACTGTAAAATAGATCCCGAAATGAAATCAACAACCCTTGTTAGGAGCAAAAGTTGTAAATATTTTCTTAAATTAGCTTATTTTTGGTTGGACATTCTCAATACCAAGCGCTCAAGTGAGGTCAGCCACGTATATATTTTTGTGGTACTATAAGGATAACGTTTTTGTTATTTCGGAATTATATAAACGAAAAAAATTAGTACCTATACAAAAGAGAAGATCGACCAAATTGTAAAATGAACCAAAATGATCGAATATTCAAAGGATCTCATATCCCCCCACCAGCTCTATAAGGCAAAAAAAGTGAAATTTGACCTTTATTTAAACTTCCGAATGGAAAAGGTGGGAATGGGGAGCTCGATTCAAAAGCAAGTTGATGAACTAAATCCTCTTCGAATTTATTTAAAAAAATTACGGAAGATTTTAATAATAAAAAAAAAATATTACGACAGTTAGGACCAATATAGTTAAAAGCTCAAATCGAATTCCGATGGTCACTTATGTTCACCCAGTGATCCATTATAATTTTGAACCCATAAAACAAAAGCACAAAATTGCCCATAAAATTGACAGAAGTTGACGATTACAATGCTGTGCTATGGCTGGGATAAATATTAACGTATCAAACAGTTCGTGGTAACGAGCTGTAGTAGGCAGCGACCCGGCTCAATAGTAACAAAAACTCTAAAAAATGGAATTTCGATACCAATAGCTACATCAAAAGAATCACATTTAATGCTGATTTAAAATATGTAAGTTTCATTAAGTTTAGTCTTACCCATCAAAAGTTACGAGCCTGAGAAAATTTGCGTTATTTTAGAAAATAGGGGGAAACGCCCCCTAGAAGTCATAGAATCTTAACGAAAATCACACCATCAGATTCAGCGTATCAGAAAACCCTATTGTAGAAGTTTCAAGCTCTTATCTACAAAAATGTGGAATTTTGTATTTTTTGCCAGAAGGCAGATCACGGATGCGTGTTTATTTGTTTGTTTGTTTGTTTTGTTTTTTTTCCAGGGGTGATCGTATCGACCCAGTGGTCCTAGAATGTTGCAAGAGGGCTCATTCTAACGGAAATGAAAAGTTCTAGTGCCCTTTTTAGGTGACCAAAAAATTGGAGGGCATCTAGGCCCCCTCCCACGCTAATTATTTTCCCAAAGTCAACGGATCAAAATTCTGAGATAGCCATTTTATTCAGCGTAGTCAAAAAACCTTATAACTATGTCTTTGGGGACGACTTACTCCCCCATAGTCCCCATGGGAGGGGCTACAAGTTACAAATTTTGACCAGTGCTTACATATAATAATGCTTATTGGGAAGTGTAGAGACGTTTTCAGGGGGATTTTTTGGTTAGGGGGAGGGGTTGACAAGAGGGGGATATGTTGGGGAACTTTCCATCGAGGAATTTGTCATGGGGAAAGAAAATTTCCATGAAGGGAGCGCAATATTTTCTAGCATTATTTAAAAAAAAAATGAAAAAATAAATATGAAAAGTTTTTTCTACTGGAAGCAAGGAGCAGCATTAAAACTTAAAACGAACAGAAATTATTACGCATATGAGGGGCTCACCTCCTCCTAATGCCTCGCTCTTTACGCTAAAGTATTTTTAGTGATTTCAACTATTTATTCTACAGCTTTTGTGATTCAGGGGTCATTCTTAATGAATTGGGACAAAATTTAATCTTTATTCTAAAGAGCGAGGTACTGACGAGGGGGTAAACCTCTCTTTGTAATAAAAACATGAGATTACAAAAGTTCGTAACGTAAGCTAATTTATAAGTTATGTCTATCTTTTACTAATAAAAACATTCGTAAAAAATTAAAAGTTCTAGTTGCCTTTTTAAGTAACCAAAAAATCGCAGGGTAACTAGGCTTCCTCCACCGTTCCTTTTTTTCTCAAAATTATTCGATCAGAACTATGAGAAAGCCATTTAGCCCCAAAATAAAATAAACTTGCAAATTTAGTGTTAATTATTCCTCTGCGGAGAGCCAAAATCAAAACATGCATTGATTCAAAACGTTCAGAAATTAAATAAAAAAAAACAGTTTTTACTGTTTTAAAAAGCAGAGTTAAAAGAAAGAATCAAACTTTAGCGTAGAGAGCGGGGCGTTGATGAGGAAGCAGCCCCTTTCATATACGAAGTAATTTCTGTTCGTTTTAAGTTTTAATGTCGCTCTTTACTTTCAGCTAAAAAAAAACTTGTTTTTTTATTTAATCAAGGACATTAAAAGTGAAGCCTGATTCTTAAATTGGTTAAATGGAAACTTGCATAATCATAAATCGACAATTCAGTTTTTCTTTTTTTTCTCTTTTTTAAACCTTCATATGCAATTATGCAGTTTTTGGAAGTAGTGGGTATCATATTTAAAAAAAGAAAGTATAGGAGTATACCCTTGAAACTGCATAGCCTTGAAACTGTGTTCTTTTTTGGGAATCAAGCGATTATTATGGTTTAAATTTTTAAGGACAAAGGGTGTTTTCAAATAGTTAAGTTTACTTAATTATTTACGTGGCCCAGCAACGCAATACTGACAAAATACCACCCAAAAAACTTAATAATTTTGAAACTACCACATGAAACATATTGGAAAGTAGTGCATTCAGTAACGGATATCCTTGATGCTTCAAACCAAGATCAGTAGCCAAACAATACTAAGTATTGTTTAAGTCGTGTTGTAATTACGTCACTCATTCTTTACAGCAAAGATCAATTTTGTCACGTTTTAGGGTTAAAAGAAAATGCTCTACGACAACAGAGGATAGGATATTTCAATGACACTGATTACATTGACTTGATTATTAGGAATATTAATTGAGAATGAAGATGCTAATTGACATTCGCAACATTACAGAGCCAAAAGTAATTCCCTAAAGTCTAATTTAAATGCATGCTTAGCTAAATATTAATTTCTTCACATAATAATTATTTACCAATCATATTTCACTACCCCTTTTACAGGCAGCCTGATTGGTTCAAAGTGAAGATGGAGGCAGGGATCTTGATGTCCAGCTAGGCACACGTGTGCAGTTTCAAAGTTTTTAAGTTTTAATCTAAGTTTTTACACAAAATCTTACCGTTTGTTGACCTGTAGAACTATGAACTATATACGTTAAGGTGCCGTTTCGTATAAATCAAAGTTACTGTACAAACTAAGATTAATATAAAATTGTCCTTTTAAATTGAAACCACAGGATTTAACAAAAATAGCATACTAAAACCTGCAGAGAAAACAAACCTAGACGAAAATGTTAGTAAATATTTAATTATAAATTTATTAACAATTTTTTTTCAACGAGAAAAATGTTGATGGAACTTAAGCATAAAGATTAAAGATCAAACAGAAGAATATAAAAAAAAACATTTAAAAAATAGTTGTAAACGACTTTCGCGCTTTACAGTTTTTTAAATTTGGTCTGAAGCACTCAGAAAAATTAAAACGTTTCCGGGAATTGTCGACAATGAACGATTGTAAGATAATAAATGAGATGCTGCAAGCTAACAAACAATTTTTAGTAACAATTAAGGTGGCAGTAAGAGGCGCATATTAATGATTAGAATCCCGGAAGTGCTAGTACGTCAGTGGTCTCAAATTCTGGCATCAAGTCTCCTGTTTTTTTCTTTCTAATCGTTCTTATAAATTCCCCTTAGAATCTCCGTTCACGAGATGGTAAGTATCCGGTTACGGTTAAGTATCTCTTAGATGATATTAAGGAATTGGAGTTGAAGAAAGAAGCATAATTCACTCTGCTCTAAAACCAATTTCAGATGGAATTGTCCGAGTAGGCCTATCCCTTAATTCCAACATGCTGTAATTTATGTAAAAATACACTAAAATTTAGCCTGCAGAAAAAAAACACGAGAATAACTTATTTTGAAAGTTGCAAACATTTTCGCATCGTGACAGTTCAGGTTTAGGACCCCTCCCCACCCTAATAGGTAAGTTTGTAGAATATTATGTACCGACAAAGTTGCGAATTAGCCAAAGCATCGGAGAGTAGCAAATAGAGGTAGAGTTTTTACAGACTTTTCAGGGCGACCTGGAGAATTTCCCCACTTTGAAGATTGCTTCAGGATTCCAGGTTACCGGGAATATACTCCTGATCAAACCAGGAGTCCAGGTTTCTACAAATTATTTTCAAAATGATTTTTCAAACTTCCTATGATTACATCTTGCACCTCTTCTAAACAATTGGGTTGCTTCAGCTTTGATGGTCTCCAGTGGATCAATAATTTCACCCATTGTCAATAGGTAAACAACAGGTGGATTGAGACGCAGGGGTGGGGTGAGTATTGATGAGTCATGAAGACTGGATTTGAAAAAAAATCATTATTTAATTATGTACAATTTTAATTATTAGGTGTGTGGACTTTCACGCGGCAGCAAAACCTTGTGGGTTTTTCCCCAGCAAGAAAGCGTTTTTTATTATTATTTGTGATTGTTAAAAATGAAAATTTGAATTTGAACTTACACAGAAATTCCGCTGAAATATTCCATCGCTTCGATATAAGGTTTACCAGAAAAACTGAAAATCAACCTTTATTCAACATGATCGCCCCAAAGTTCGCAGGATCTCAAGTCCTTAAAATGTATCAATATACAAAGGCAAATCGAACCACTCTAAAACCCAGCTTAAAAAAGATAAGACAGGTAGGTCTAGGCTATATTTGCCTTTACAAAATCATTAAACCCTTAATGAAAAAGATTATTTTTACGAAAACAAGTAATCCCAAAAATTTTCCACTAGGATATTCACTTATGTTACACAAGCAGGAACCGAATGAAGATGATATTATCAAAAAAAAAAACAAAAAAAAAAAAACAGACAATAAAAAATACACATAATCTGAACCAACTCACTAGTAGGTAAAAATAAAGCTCCAGTAAAATCATCTACCTTTCCTTCAAAAGTTTGCATATTTAAAATTCACGTTAATAACCAAAAAAAAATTATCTGGTTGGGGGAATCAGGGCAGATTAAAGGAGGAGGAAGAGGAATTATAAGATAAGATGTTTATTTCAAAAAATATCTATCACAAGCCGACAAAGGGCCGAATTCGGACTTCAGAGTCGACAAATCATATGGTTGCACTAAAACTGGCAAAAATGCAAAAAAACAACAATGAAAAAAAAATCATCACGAGTAATCATTTATGAGTCAATAATTAAACTGTAATAAGTCAATTAAAAAGTTAAAAAGATAAAAACTGGTCAAAGTAGACTTAAACAAATACAAGACTGAAAAGAATGAAAAGAGATATTAAAAAAAGAGGAAGGGGAGAAAAACAAGTGAATAAATACAAAAAAGAACAAGACATAAATATATATGCAAATTAAAAGGGACACTGAAAAAAGTGCCTGAAATTTAACAAAAATCATCATGGCATGGAAATGGCACATTTAAGATTTTTTTAAACATTACAGACTTGCCAACCATATAAACGGTAAACATTGACGGGAAATTAGGGACTCGCTCTCTCTAAAAAGTTCCCAATGCCAAATGGTTTTACAATTTGACAAAATCCATTCAAGCCACCAGCCAGGCCTAAACATGCTTTACCTAAATAAAATAAAGATTTTGGAAAAGGGTGAATCATGAAGGGATAGTTTTAAATAATGCAACTTTATGAGATAAATAACATAAAACAAGCTTTATTTTAACTTTCAATCCAACGGCCTGGCCTGAAAATAGACTGAAAATTTTTAAAAGTAAATAAATAAGCTTACTTTTGATCAGAAAGCACATATGTGGATGCATCAGGCTGGCATATTCCTCCTAATTCCCCTTCGAGGAGAGGGCTACCTTTGAAAGATACATGAATTTGACGAGGATGAACTTCAAAATTTATATGTTGTCTAATAGCACCAGAGGGAAGATTGAAGTAGACAGTGACATCTTCAGGTGTTTGAAACCAAAGATAATCCGGCTTGGATTCTGGAAAATGATATAAAATAAATAAATGATCAAAAGAGTCAAATAAATGAAAAAACCAAAGAAGTAAACGAATAACCATCTACAACAATCATCTGCTTCACTCTTTAATAAACATAGCCAAAATTAGACGTACGGCTGAAGATCTTTGATACGTTCCATTGTCAATCGTTCTTAACTCTCAGTCGTGTCTCAACAAATTGTAACTCTGCTACACCTTAGCTTTCAGATTCAAATCGGTGCTACAAACCTGACATTCACAAATTTGGTACTTATTTTTGTAATTACACCGAACAAACACTATGATGAGGAAAGATGGTACTAAACTGAAAATAAATTGTCACTTTGCATCGATGTCATTAGAGAAATTCATCATATTCCACGTCAGCGCCACCCGTTCTACAAACCATTCACCTGTTTCCTTGCACTTTCATGGACTTGCTTTTCGAATAATCCATCACCATCTACTTAGTCTTAGCTTAATTGGCCAGTATACACCAAACTTTAAGCATGACTTCAATTTCCTATTAAACGTGGACAACTTGAAGATGAAAGATAATCTAATACAGCATATTTACGAGAAAATTGTATAGTATTGTTTAAGGGATTGTTTTAATGCTGTTTAAGGGTTGATTTATACAATAAGGAATTAAAATAATAATGTGATTTGAAAAACAATAAATGACTTAGAATTTGTGAATTTCTATAATTATCTAAAAAAAAGATAGTTTATGAAATATCCTCATACATCAAGACAACTCAGGCGCATGAAAGAGTATATGGCAGTGACCCTCCCTCGTGTTCAGTTACGCGGATTATCATATTATATTCAGTTAAAGGGGCACCCTGCGGTTTGGAAGCCATAAATGAGAGATTCCCTCTTGATCAAGCCAACTTGATCAAGCAAGGCCTTTGCTCACCAACAGTTTAAATAAATAGATTTTGATTTAATTCCAGCCTATGAATTTTATTCGTAGGGCTAGAAAAGAGGAACGTACTCTACATTTAACTGGCAAACATATGGTGCCACCTATCTGAAAATATGAACAGAAATAAGAAGCAGCAGCAAATCAGTTAGAGGACTAGCCACAGCATTAAGATCCAAACAACCAAATTATACCATTATTATTGCCCCTATGATAAAACCATACCCTTTTAACGTGTGTGTTTCGAAACAAACAAAACCAAGTGTAAAAAAATAACAAGGCTATCTGTCTAAGTTTATCTCCAAAGTAGTTGATACTTTCTCAAACAGAGTAATTTTTGCTTGTACAGCGTACACGCAACAAATTACAAACAGCGTGATGTCACACTCCAAAGTAGTTGTTGATTGCGAGGCCTGGCCTCACAGGCAATCCTAGACCTTACGACAATTAAAATCGCAAGCTAAGTTTTGTCAAGTTTCCCCTTTCCAACTCTTTACTAATTGTAAGTTTTATTCGTATATACGCACCCATAAGGAATTATGGGGGGGGTTCTCATTGTGGTTATTCTAAAAAAAAACTTCTGTTTTCGAAGGTGCACTTTGCATATTCTTTAGAAACTGTTAAACAAACATACAAAGTTAAGGTTAGAACCAGGATACCAAACTGTTAAGCTTGGAAAAAAATACGCAAATTAGGCATGTGAATAGCATAAATCCCAACACTAATACCAGTAGAGAGTAATGAGTTGCATTTCTTCCATTGATATAGAAAATTTTAAGTGAGTCAGACTTTTATCTATTTTTTATGTCATTCCTTCCTGAGGTCTCGGCCATACTCGTAGAACGTTCTGTGGCCACTCCTCTTGCTAGCTAATGCATAAGTGCTCGGTACATTGCTCTGTCCGGTGCGATACGTGATAACTGGGCTATCACGACGCTGTCAAAGTGAAAGTTCTCCATCCATCGTTTTCATTGTCTGCCTCGTGGACGAAGGCCATGGAGGGATCCTTTCAAGGGCAATTTTCGGAAGACGGCTCAGCTCCAGTCACTTGACGGGGCCGAACCAGCGCAGTTGCTGTTTTTTGATTATACTGAGAATTTTTCAGTAAACTGCAGCTTTTGACGTACTCCCACATTTTTGATTCGGTCAGAGTATTTTATTCTAGCAATATGACGGAGGCATCTCATCTCGAAAGCTAGAAGTTTTCTTTCGTCTTCGGTTTTCAGAGTCCATGTTTCGCATCCATAAGTAACTATGAGCATTACTAAAGTATTGAATAGGCGCATTTTGAGCTTGTTAGATAGGTGGTTACTTCTCCAGATGTTGGCTAGTCTTCGGAAGCTAGAGCTAGCAAGTGCAAGTTGATGTTTCACGTCACAGCGATTATCTGAGGAGAGTTGGCTACCAAGGTACAGGAATTGGTCAGCCGTTTAAACCTGACTGCCGCCTAATGTGATAATCGTTGGGTTGTCTAGTTCATGTCTCGTAGTTACACTGAATTTGGTCTTGCTGGTATTGATCTCCATCCCGAATGGCTTTGTGGTATTGTAGAGTTTATTAGTTTGTACCAACAGTTCTTGTGTAGAGTTGGCTAGCACATCAACATCATCAGCGTAGGCAAGATTGTCTATTAGCAGCCCTCCTATTGCCGCGCCATATTCTAACTGCATCAGTGAACGGCATTTAGAAAGAGGTTGGGGTGATGTGGTAATAAGATGCAACCCTGGAGTATTCCTGATGAAGTTGGGAACTCTTCTGACAACCCATCAACAGTTATTACTTGGGCTCAGAGCTGGTCGTACAGACTCTTGATTATTAGGACTATCTCATAAGGAATTTGAGGATGTAAAGGAGGTGGATAGTGATAGCAAAGGAGGATAGTGAAGGAGAATACATCAGAGTCCATCGCGCCATATCAGGTCAAATGCCTGACGGAAATGAACGAATAGTCGGTAGATTTCTTGGTTGAATTTGATGTCTCGTTCCATGAGTTGTCGGGCGACAAATTGTCTAATAGATTATTGGTCTCCAGAACGGAAGCCGGCCTTATATCCTCCAATGACAAAGGCAGTTGTTGCTTGTATGCGTCGGAGTAGGATCATGTCACAACAAGTGACTGATGGCTCGTGAGGTTGATCGGACGGTAATTTCCACACTCTTTGTTTGTCCCCTTTTTGTGAATGGGTACAATGACAGCCTTGCACCACTGAAGGGGTACGTGGCCGATTCCCACAAAACAGACCCAATGCCACGGTACAGATCACTTACATCATCCGATCTGACGTTAATAAGTTCAGTAGTGACCCCGTCTGGACCAGAGGCTTTTTCTTATTTAAGCGACTTGATTACTGACTCGGGTTTCTGATTTGAGTGGGGTAGAGGTCTTGGTCGGGTATGGGGAAGCGAGTTAGTCTTTCAGGATCCGCAGCTACTGGGGGATTCAGCTTATCGTTAAAGTATTCTTTCCATCTTTCAAGTTTCACCTTTGAATCGCTTGTTTCATTTCCGTCTCTGTCCAGGATCATTAATATTTGCGGCTCATTTTTCCGGCTTAACTCGCGTACCATTCTGAAAACTGCTCTTCTGTTCCCCTTCTTGGACAGTACTTCGTAGTCTTTGCATTTCTTCTGCAGCTGATTAGGTAGTGCCTTTCTGGTCTCTCGCTCTACTCTACTCTTGAGCAGCTTGTAAGTATCCCGGCTGTGGCGGTCCAACTCATTGCAAAAAAGTCGCTTATCCTTGCATAGCGTAATGATCTAATCTGTGATCCATGGTTGTTCATTGGGAGTTTTCCGTCCCAGGATGTCATTCGCTGTATTTATGATTGCTGATCTCATTAGCGGTGTTCAAGGGAAAATAGTTTTCCAGGATCTCTCAGAATTCGTCAGATAGAGTGGAAGTTTAGGTCTGCCTTTTTCAGGATCCCGCAGCAGACACACGCGGAATCTTGGGATTTTTTTTTTCTTTTGCAATTTTCTCATTCTTAGCTTGAACCTTGACATCAGGATACTATGGTCGGAGTCGAAGTCAGCTGAAGATAGTGCTACTGTGTCTAGTACGGAGGACTTCCAGCGCTTCGATATCAGCATATAATCAGTCATGTTCTGGGTTTTACCGTCTGGGTATCTCTAGGTCACTTTACGTCGATGGAGGTGTTTGAACATTGTGTTCGTACGAATAACTCGTTTTCTCGACAGAAGTCGATCAATCGTTCGCCTCTCACATTGCGTTTTCCGTAACCAAAAGTCCACAATATACTGGGCCGACCAGTATTATCCGTACCTAGTACAGCGTTGAAGTCCCCCAAAGCAATCGGCACGTCTTTTAAATGGACTTGGTCGATGATGTTTTGAAGTGTGAAATAGAATTCATCACATTCTTCCATACTTTTGATGGAGTTTGGGGCATAGAATTGGATGACAGAGATATTCTTGGTAGCTCCTTTAAGTCGTAAGAAAGCTATTCTTTATCAGACTGGGATGAAAGAGATCACAGATTTTTTGGCAGTTGATGATACGAAGAATCCTACACCTTGTCGATGAACTTCCTTGCCGCCGGACAACAAGAGGAAGACATCAGAGAGGTTTTCCTCACTCTTTCGGGGGAGGTGAGTATTAGAGAGGCCGATAACATCTTAGAGAACTAAGATGTACCTCTATAGTTCTCTAAGGGCAAGATCTAGTTTCCACAGTTTGGCAAGTGTTCGGATGTTTAGCATGCCCAAGCGTAGGGTGGTTTTGTCGGAACAGAACAACCGTGTGGATTTTCGCCCCAAGTGAGGGTTGTCCTAGGTCTAAGATCGTCGGCTGTCCCGGACGCGGTAGATTCATCGGTATTCCGGACGCTGTAGCACGTAAAATCGCATTATCATCATCCAAAATTGACGAGGTGAGTCTCAGAGAGGCCGATAACATCTCAGTTGTACCTCTATAGTTCTCTAAGGGGCAAGATCTAGTTTTCACAGTTTGGCAAGTGTTCGGATGTTTAACGTGCCCAAGCGTAGGGTGGTTTTGCCGGAACAGAACAACCGTGTGGATATTCGCCGCAAGTGGGGGTTGTCCCGGGTCTAGGATCGTTGGCTGCCCCGGACGCGGTAGATTCATCGGTTACCCCAGACGTAGTATCAGATGTTTGCATAATATTGAGCCCTTTCTTCGTTCAAGAGCGGTGGTTTTTTGGCTAAATAGGTGGTGGTGGCAAGCAACTTCTCTCCACCACCTTGCAGAGACCGTTGTCCGTATTCCGGATCCTCCGCCCCTCCACAGTTGTCTTTCTATAGGGTATCCTCCCACGATGGTGTTCTGCTTCAATATGCAATTTAACCCATTGCTGGAGAAGGCTTGTAACTGACGGGACGTGTCCACACGCAGGTGAGACCTGCTGAGTGTACACCCGAGGGGCCTTCTTTCTCCTCCACCTGTATTTACAGCCGCTGGGCAAGAGTGTCCCAGTTTCAATTGAAAACCCCAGGGACTGAGATCCCCTTGGTCCACGCCTCCTACTGAATGGAGGTACCCTACATATCTACCCAATATTTAGGGTATAATGCTTCATTATTACAAATTACTAGTACTTATCATTAGGGAGAAACTGACAAAGTCAGAAGTTTTGTCAACAACGCTGATCACATTCAACCCAGATCATTTTAAGAGGAACGTTAAAATCTATCTTTCAACAAAGCGTATAAAAATTGTCCAAAATTTCAGCATACAACAACATTTTCGTGCAAAAAAGACATTTTAGCAATTTAAATAATATTTCCAAGTCTATGCGTCATGGGAGTTTACGGCTGCCATAAAATGTACTAATTGAGCCAGTGAAAGTCATATCTGTTTCAAAGGTCAAAAGGAAGTAATAGTCCGAACGAAAAATAGTTTCCAATGTCGTTTCAGGAAAACCGATTTCATATGTGAAAACTATCCTGTATCTAATGACACTAATTCTAACCTGACTTTTCATGTAAATTTAAAGGTATTGTTAAGGTTGCCTTCTTACTAGTCAACCAAATTCCTTTTTTATTATTTTGCCTTTTAAGGGACGTATTGGCCTAGTTTTATGTGAAAATATCTCCCTTCTTGCCGCTTCCGTATTCTTTGGCAGGAAAACGCAGCAGTGTCAACCTAGAACGTGTCGGAGGGTAGAGGAAATTAAAAAAGACTTTACCTCTTTCCATCTAGGGCACCTTATTATAAATTTTAAGAAAATCTTAAGAAAACGGATAAAGTTGACACACCTAAGTTGATTCTGCTTTTTGTCACATCCGTAAGGACAGAGCTGTTATTCGACAGAGAAACGTAGATTTGCGTACCAAGAGTTTGTTGATGAGACTAGATGAAAATTTAAAAAACATTACCCTTTTCTTCCTCAAGTTCTTTCATTTCAATCTCAGGAGGTTTCAGACTGTCATAGACCATCGCAAAAGGTTCTTGAGCAATGAATGCAACTGACTCTCCTTTTGGAAGGAGGGAGGCAAAATCCACTCCCTTAGAAAAAGCCAAACGTCGAATTCTTCCCCAACTCCATCCAGTAGCACCATCTAAGAAAAACATGAAACGCACTTTACTACTTTTTCAACTGAAGCAGTTAATCAAAAAGTAAATGAAAGAAGCGTAAAATAGAGGAAACTTTGACAGTTAATAGAAATTAAAAAATACTCACGACACTGACAATGAAGCGTTTCCTTTTGTCAGTGAATAGTAATGGTATGACAGCAAACCTTATTGATTATGTTATTGTAAACCGAAGACTTACAGGGTCAATACAAGATACTAGGGTATATAGGAGTGCTGTTATTGATGTTAAAAGTAAACACCACCATCTAGCAGGGTCTGGGGTTGATTTAAAGCTGAAATTTCGGAAGGGTAACTACCTGCCGGGATATTATGATGCTGGAAGATTCCAGGATGAGAATTTGAGAGAAACTTTCCAGGAACAGTTAAATACAAAACTGGAGAGTTTAAAATTTGACATTGTGGAAGATGAATGGAATAACTTTAGGACAACAATTTGTGAAGTTACTGATGGTGTTTTAGGGAAGAAGTTAGGAGCGCAGCTAGAAATATTAGTCAAAAAGCTTTATGTTTAATCAGAGGAGAAGGGACTTGTACAAGAATCATCCGAGCGATAGATCATTTGAAAACAAAAGAAACCTTAAGAAACTGGAGAAAGCATTAAAACATGAACTATGGAGGTGTGAGGTGGAGTCATGGGTAAAATTGCCGAGGATCTTGAAGATGTAGCTAGACAGCATACTAGAAAAATATTGTACTGGCACTGTATAGTATTGTGGAGAGGTAGTAGTCAATCCGGACTTGTCCCAGTTAAAGATAGGAGCGGCGTGACAATTAATGATAAGGAGTTCAAGTGAGATAGGCAGAACATTTTGAGAATGTGCTAAACCGAGATAGAGTTGCAGGAAAAGATACAGAGGAAAATGAAAAGTTTGTGATACCTTGGATGTGAAAGAAGATTTGTTTTGCGAGCAAGAATTAGCAAGAGTACTAAAAGGATTAAATAATAATAAGTTTCCATGTGCTGAAACGTGGTAAATGAGTTTCTTAAACATGATGGCTCTGAGGTTAAAAATGAGTTACTGATGATTATGAATATAAATTTTTGAAAAAGGGGAAGTACGTAGCGATTTTAAGGAAACCTTATTTAAACCACTGTGTAAGAAAGTTGATAAAAATGAGTGTGGTAATTATCGAGGCATTAATCTGGTCTCTGTAGGTAGCAAATTACTTAGTAATATGATACTTTTTAGACTGAGTGATAGTGTAGACAAAGTCATAAGAGAAAAAAAGTGCAGTTTTAGAAAGGATAGAGGACGTGTCGACCAAACTTTCACTCTTAAGTTAATAATTGACAAGTACCTGAGTTATCAAACATCTTTAGTCCTCAGTTTTGTAGATTATGAGCAAGCATTAAATTCCTTTGATAGAAAGTCTTATCCAAAGGTCTTAGCGAAGATCTTGTATGGTATACCAGACAAATACATGAAAGTGATTAGTGCTATGTACGAGAATAACACTGCTGCGGTAAGGTAAGAAGTGAGGTTAGCATCTGGTTTTGTACTAAATCAGGACTTAAGCACAGATGTGTTCTATCCCTCTTTATATGAATCATTTTGATGGACTTTGTCTTAAGAAGCACAGGAAAGGCAATGGGAGACGACAGAGTTAAGTGGAAAGTAAAGACTCTCCTGAAGCTTGGATCATGCTGATGATTTAAGCATTCTAGATGTAAGTGTGAGTAAAATGAATGAACTATTAAAGGTTTTACGAGTTCAGGGTGCTATAATAGGTTTAAAACTAATGTTAAGAAGAGTAAGTCATTGAAGCTAGAAGAAATTGAAGATGAAAAGATGACGTTGAATAACGAAAAGATTGATCAGTTGAACAGCTTCACTTACATTGGAAGTATTATTAGTAAAGAGGGTGGGAGCAGTGATGTAAAAAGTAGAATAGCCAAGGCTCAGGCTGTTTTTTCACAGTTAAAAAAAATTTGGAAGAATAGGAAGATAAGTATGCAAACCAAGATCAGATTATTGGAAGCTACAGTGATGACAGTGGTCAAATATGGCTCTGAATCATAGGCTCTTCGAAAGGCAGATGAAGATTTACTACAAGTTCTCCAGAGAAATTGCCTACGGATTGTTCTGGGTACCCGGCTGACTGGCCGTACTTCAAATAGTAGGCTGTACAAAAAGTTTGCCTCAGTATTGCTTTCTAGAGCATTAACGAGAGAAAGATTAAGATTACTAGGGCATGTTCTACAGATGAAGGAAGACAGAATCCCAAAGATTGTCCTTTTCGGCCAACTGTTTAGGGCTAAAAGGAAAGCAGCTCGTCCGCGGTTGGGATGGGAAGATGTCATACAGAAAGATTTAAAGGAAATGGGGACTTCCTGGGAGGGTGTATAGAGGGAGGTACTGAACAAATTGGGCTGGAGAAGAAGCGTCCGTAGCTGTGTTGGCCGCAGGCGATTTAGTGCTGCAATGAATTGTTATCAGTACTAGTGCATATTAAGTTTTTTAGCAGCAGCATAAAATTTTGAAATTACTTTCAAACGGAAAATATATTAATGCTTTCGAATTATACCACAGATTCGTGACATGGATGGTCATTGCTCATAAAAACAAAGGAACTTTAATCCCATCATCATCATCACCATTTTATTCATACCAGAAAGTTGTATTACAAGCACTTCAACGGTCATTTGGGCCAAGATGCTTAGTGTGTTGAGGCCCTAACAGTATAGTGGTAAAGCACCTCAAATACAATGAATAATAAACTCAATTAAACAATACAAAAAATGGCAAAAAGAGAAAACGGAGAATATACATTAGAATACAATAAAATTCACTTTTAAGAGAAAAGTACATTAAGAAAAAAGAACAATGAATATAGAAAAGAAAGAAAAAATAGACAGAAAAACAGAGATGACTTGCTTAACCATAAGACACAAAGAAAAAGAAGAAGAAAGGACAAAAAAATTAGCTAAGGCAAGGAACTAAAAGTCAAGAAAGTTGCTGAATATTCGGAAGTGTTAAAATCAGATGATATATATATATATATATATATATTATTTGGAAAAAAGTTCCAAAAGTGAAATCGCCTGAAAAGTGGGGAGTTTTCAGCATCCGTCGAGGAGCACTCGGGTAAGAAGAACAACCAAGAAGAAGGAAGTAGCGATGATGCGTGCTTGCATGAGGAACAGAGCCTGGATAAGTGGCAGTAGAGCCACCTGATATACTGAGTAAACTAACATAAGGTTATTTTTTTAGCATTGATACGTCTGAAGGATGATAGTCTAATATAAATACTTTTTTTAAGAGTCAGAAAATATATTCGTTTTTATAACAGTTGTCATTCATAACGGTTTCCATCCGATAACATTTAATGAATAGCACTCGTATAAGAGGTGTTTTAAGGGGCGGGTATTGCCTTAAATACCAATATTCAAAACCATTGCGTTAAACATTGTAAAAATCAAGGCTAAATACGGTAATATATTACAATATACTACATATTCTTTATAAGCATGTACAACGTTTGTTATGCCTAAGTTACAATATTAGTCTATTATCATTAATCAACAAGAAAAAAATTATTAATCAACAAAAGAAAATGTCGAAAACGAGCCATGATAGACGTGGAAGCCCCTGGATCATATACTATATTTTATTTTAGGATGCTTATACTCCCGTTTTTATGCCATACTTGAAAATAGGGATTTATAAGAACCCTTAAGAATTAATTGATTTTGGGGGGGGGGGCATTTGAACGAAAATTTTTGGTCCTGTGCGCCACTGATTCTGGATTCTGAAATTTTATGGCAAATGTTGCTATTTATTTTTGAATTACATTTATTTTCAGTTCTCTTTTCTTTAAACCCTAGTGAGTTAATGCAAAAATACGAAGGAATACTTATTATGGCGTTACTACATAAATTTTTAGCAATATTTTATCTATACAGACAAATACCTTACACCTAAAACAGTTCTTCTAATTAACCGTAAGGTGATAAGAGAAGGACAGGACCCCCTCCCCGGATTGAATTATGATCAGACCACCGAAAATCAACTTAAAACTATTAAAGATCTCATAGGAGGCAGCCAAAGCAGGACGTTTTAACGAGATAGGACGGAGATCTATAGAAATATATAATATAAATGGAGTTCGTTAATTAAACATACTTTCTTCTTAAATTACAGATTTAGACATTAGTAAAACACGTTAATTTTACCATAGTCAAAAGTGACCCATTCAACAAGTGTAACGAAGGAGGAATCTTCAGCTTTAGGGAGCGGTACGTGAATCTCAACATCTTCCCGTTGCTCCACTCTGAGTAGGAGACAATGTAGGCCAATGAAATCTGGGCTTTCAAGGTCATGAAGAGCATGTATCACGGAGAAGGGTTTCTTGTTAGGTATTGGACTAAAGGAGTATTCCAACTAAAAGATAGAAAAAAAAAGACAATAAAACGAAATTGATGCTAAAAAGCAACTGCTATGAATCAAAATATAAAAAATTGATCAGCAGACCAGAAGCCAAGTTTTTTAAGGACACGCTGCAAAACTATAAGAATAAAAAATAGAGAAAAAACAAATAAAATTGAATAAATCTAACCAAGTGAATTCTAAATTACTTTAAAAAAATTAGAATCAGGTAATGAAACCATGTACTAAATTAAACATTAACAACCAATCACATAAAAAAAAGCATTATGTGTCATGACGTGAAACTTAAAAATAAGTTGGGAGAAATCAAACACGCCACAGAACAGTCGGCTTAGTCCGTTTTACGGCATACAGCAGAATCCAAAACAGCTATCTTTCCTAGTATCCTTAATACGTACAATATCCCGGCTACATTTAGTTTTTTTTCGAACTTTTCTCTAAGTAAAAAAAAGGCAGATTTGACCTAATTCTTTTTTAAATGAAATTTTTCTTAGCGTCTTTCCTCAGCTTCCTATACTAGTTTATTCTGTTTTTGAAGTTTCGTTTGTATTTCTAATAAACAAAAAGAAGAATTGAGAATTAATACCAAAAATTCATCTTATTGATGTTTTGAACCCCCACCTCTGGGAATAACCTTCTGAACCCTTCCCCTCCCCCCTTAGCAGTCATGCCAATATGCACCAATTTGTGTGTCCGGATATAAGACTAACTGGAATAAAAGAAGAGACTGAATTAATTCTAAAAAAAATGGATTAAATCTCAAGTATTGTTTGCGTTTAATTTTTTAGGATGCAAGATTAACCAGAATAGACAATGCCTCGAGTCTAGTTTAAAATACATCGCGACACCAAACACATCAAAAGTTCCCGTCCTTAACACATCCTTTAAAAAAACAGTCCTCTTGTATTAGTCCTTTAACCATTCAGCTCTCGTCTGGCAAAGCCTGCATTTTCAAGTTTAATATAGCGATATTTTTATTTTTGAAGCGGAAGGAATAGGTTTAATGAAGTCGATCTTTTTGCAGTCTTTGCCCCCCATTTTCTCCTGTCTTTTTCCATCCATTTTCTGTCTTTTTGCCACCCATTTTCTCCAGTCTTTGCCACCCATTTTCTCCTGGACGCAGATATTAGGATTCGTAACGCTAATAGATCCGCATTATAAATTGGTTATCCAAAAATGGAAGAACCTGAGTTTTACCTCTTCTAAATGCTAGGTTGTATTTCAGAAAGCAAACCAAATGGAAAAATTGTACTCGCTTTTTGGAAATTAGGTCAGATTCATCTTTGCGTCAAAATCAAATTTTAAGATACTAGGTTTTGGTAGAGGATAGCCACCTTCCACTCATACCTGACCTTTTCCTTGAATAAAAGAAGAGAAACCGTTGATGAAATAGCTCCGTTAGAGACAGTTATATTTGCAGATGACAATCTTTGACACAAGATCAAAAATATATTTAGACGCATTAGTCTGGCTTTGGCCAAGCTGAACCATGTCCTATCTGGATCCTTTGGAGTGGCATTGAGCAAATTTCTGGAGGACCAGCATAAAGTGGGCTATTTTATTCAGCAACAAGTTTTGTAGAAACTTACACAGGAATACGTCCAATTGAGGTGGGTGGTTCAAAAAGCAAGTAACTAATTCCCATGAAGTAAAATCCGAGAGCTATCTTGGTGGCTCCATTCTTAAACAGAACTCTAGACGACCTTTAAATCCCATCAATCAGGAGAAGAGGTAAACAACTCCTTCCTTTTTAAGGCATTCAAATGGACTAGTCATGTAAATAGCTTCTAAGGCTATATAAAAGAGTATGCGAAACTTATAAGAGTTGGGACTGACGCTAATGCCGAAAAGAAAGTCACCCATGAATGGGAAAAGTCATTCCCATGAAGTAAAATCCGAGAGCTATCTTGGTGGCTCCATTCTTAAACAGAACTCTAGACGACCTTTAAATCCCATCAATCAGGAGAGGAGGTAAACAACTCCTTCCTTTTTAAGGCATTAAAATTGACTAGTCATGTAAATAGCTTCTAAGGCTATATAAAAGAGTATGCGAAACTTATAAGAGTTGGGACTGACGCTAATGCCGAAAAGAAAGTCACCCATGAATGGGAAAAGTCATTCCCATGAAGTAAAATCCGAGAGCTATCTTGGTGGCTCCATTCTTAAACAGAACTCTAGACGACCTTTAAATCCCATCAATCAGGAGAAGAGGTAAACAACTCCTTCCTTTTTAAGGCATTAAAATTGACTAGTCATGTAAATAGCTTCTAAGGCTATATAAAAGAGTATGCGAAACTTATAAGAGTTGGGACTGACGCTAATGCCGAAAAGAAAGTCACCCATGAATGGGAAAAGTCATTCCCATGAAGTAAAATCCGAGAGCTATCTTGGTGGCTCCATTCTTAAACAGAACTCTAGACGACCTTTAAATCCCATCAATCAGGAGAAGAGGTAAACAACTCCTTCCTTTTTAAGGCATTAAAATTGACTATTCATGTAAATAGCTTCTAAGGCTATATAAAAGAGTATGCGAAACTTATAAGAGTTGGGACTGACGCTAATGCCGAAAAGAAAGTCACCCATGAATGGGAAAAGTCATTCCCATGAAGTAAAATCCGAGAGCTATCTTGGTGGCTCCATTCTTAAACAGAACTCTAGACGACCTTTAAATCCCGTCAATCAGGAGAGGAGGTAAACAACTCCTTCCTTTTTAAGGCATTAAAATTGACTAGTCATGTAAATAGCTTTAATATACTTATAAACTTATAAGAGTTGGGACTGACGCTAATACTACAACACACTACAAATAGCTCACTGCGGCACCAAGCCGCCTGAGGCCAACACAGCTACGCACGCTCATCCTCCAACCTAATCTATTTAAAGCCTCCCTCTTTACACCCTCCCAGGAAGTTCCCATTTCCTTTAAATCTTTATTTATGACATCCTCCCAACCCAGACAAGGACGACCTGCTTTCCGTGTAGCCCCAGACGGTTGGCCAAAAAGGACAATCTTCGGTAATCTATCATCCTTCATCCGTAGAACGTGGCCTAGCCATCTCAACCTTTCTTTCATTATAGCCCCAGAAAGCGGGATTGAACCACACTTTTCGTACAGCCTACTGTTTGAAATACGGTCAGTCAGCCGGGTACCCAGAACAATCCGACTGACGCTAATGCCGAAAAGAAAGTCACCATTGCCAGCTGAAATTTGACTAACTGTTTCATTTTCATCCTACCCTAAACTATTGAGCCACGCTAGCTGGAGTGGATGTTACGCTGGACTTGCAATCCAATGTCCTTTGGGGTGAAGGCTCAAGTCCTGGTTTCGCCAATCTTTTTGGTTTGGGTGGGGGTCAGAGGTGTGACTCTGCAAGCTCAGCCCCCATGGACCTGAGGAACTTAGTGTTAAAATGATCACCACGTAACATATAAATTTCCGAAGCCAGGTGAGTCAAAAAATGCCCCGTTCTTTTGCAAGTATAAGTAAAAAAGTAGAAGTATCCTAAACTACTGCATGGCTGTCTTTCAGGTACTTTAAATGCAGGGGAGGGAAGAAAACCGAATTTTGTCACCACCTAAAACTCATTTCTCTTACTTAGCCAGGCAAGATTTCTCAAGCTGACCTAGGGTTACTTTGAGCAGACTAGA
Organism: Artemia franciscana; assembly: GCF_032884065.1. Classification (NCBI taxonomy): domain Eukaryota; kingdom Metazoa; phylum Arthropoda; class Branchiopoda; order Anostraca; family Artemiidae; genus Artemia; species Artemia franciscana. The sequence goes on from NC_088876.1 coordinate 10,530,819, forward strand.
TTTTTAACTTTAATCTTAAAAACAAAGAAAAGATACAGACTGATTACCGCTTACAGGGAAATTTCAGTTTTAAGCTTATAAAACTGCAGATTAATTATATTAATTATCCAATTTTCTTCTGAATTTCTCATTGTTTCAATGAAGTAACCAGACACTACCCAATAGCATAGATTTTTATTCCCATCTCCCTCTGTTTAGCCACAGAAAATCCAATTTTTATTGGGATATCCCGTCTTTCAAAATAAATGTAGAAACAAGTTCAAAATGACGAATACTTTTGAACTTTTTGAATTATTATTAAAACAGAGCAACTGGATTAGGTCTATCACAGTTCTATTGACTACCTCCACAGATCGTTTATATTAAAATTTTGAAACTTTAGCTTTATAGAAAACAATTTTCTTAAACCCCTTTTTCTGGTTGGATATGTGAATGATTTTCTACTTATACAGAATCACAGTAAAACTTGAAACTCAGAGCAGGAGAATTTTACGCCAGTTTTTCTCTTTCCACTAGGGGAGGGGGTAACACGAAGGTATTCCATAAAAGTTTGATACGGCGATCTTGAAGAGCAGTTTGTTATCTGATTTAAGACGACTCTTTCTTGGATGAGTTTCGACAGTGTTTTTTTTTAGTTCGAAACCAAATTTGATGCAAGTCCCTTGCTCCACCAGCTAACACAAATTATAACTGGACATCGCCGATTCAATTATTTCTTAAATAAGATTCATTTTTAATGGTCGTATTTTAATGCGGGTTTCTTTTCTATTTTCATGAGTTTTGCTGAGAACAACCCTTGGATGTAGGATTGAAATATTCATTTAGGGTAACGGCACCACTATCTTAATAAAAAAATAATTTAAGATTAAATTATTTTTTAAATAAAATTGAAAATGTTAGAAGGGGGGAATGTGATTGTGGTGAAAGAAAAACTTGCTGCCGCTGCCTGTTTACTTTCTCTGTTTATTTTTACAACGTTTCGGTTTGGAACTAGAACTTAAATCTCTAGTAATTAATTTCTTGGTTTGTCCAAGTTCACTAGTTTCTAACAGTGTTTAGAAAATGTTTGAATAGGTTACGTATTCTACTAGATAACGGTTTGATGTTCATCTTCAATTGTTACCTTTGATTGTGGCATTTAGTTGTTTCATTTATTCTAGTTTTCTTTTCAGTAGCGTTAATTCGTGGACTATTTGTAGTTAAATACTTCTAAAAGGATAAGCACTTTGTTCATTCATTCAAGTCTTTTGCCCTTTAAAATCTCCATTTTGAGTAAGCTCAAAAAATTGCCAAAAACTGCATCCCGAAGTTAGAGACGTACAAAACTCAAAAGTGCGGTCTCTCTTTGCCACAGCTGTTGGCAAACCAATTCATAAAGAACTACTCTTGCCCAATCTAGCCCCATTAACATCCAACGTTGCGCAAATAATTCAGTCTAAACATATTGAAACAATTTCTTTGTAATCCAACAAACATAACAACCATGATCAAAAACCAAAAATAATAAGTCTAAAATACAAAGAGATGATGGACGTAGAAATGACCAGGATTTTTTCACATAAAACTTGAAGGATTAAGAATCTAGGTTTTCCAGTTAAAATTACAGATCACTCAAGTGAGATAAGAGATTTACATAAAATTGTATTGAGCTAGATTTCTTAATCAAAAAGTTGTCCTTATTTTCTCTCTTTTTTAACATCCCTCATTATTTAACTTAGCATTCTAGCGTTCCAAAAGAACCGGTGCCAATTCTTTATTCTTCTAAGGGGAGCTGCGGCTAATCCTTTTAAACTAATAAGAAATAAATGTACAGAAACTGAGTATAGAAGAATTTCACAGAACCTTTTTAGGGTTCTGACAGGATCAGAGGCACAGATTCGAGAAAGCTTAAGAGGGAGCAAGAATTTTTTTTCACTTTTTCTACGAAGATATAAAATTGTAAATTTAGGAAAGGGGTTGTTATTTTCAATTTTTCCAACGAAAATACCAAAAAAGATATTTCTCAAAATCAAGGGGGTGATTTTCTAATCCTATTCCTCCAATTGGTAACCCTGGAGGGGTTAATTAATCTTCATCAAGTCTATAAATTGTATTGTTGGTTGAATACTGACCTTCCACTTCATCTCTCCACGTCTATCTCCAGTATGAACTAAGTATAAGCTGCCTGCACCATCTGATGCTACACAAACACCTGCTGAAGCAAATCTCATTGTATAATTATAGCGACCTTTGTTTCCGACAGTTCCGAGAGCTGGGAATTCCCAGACTTCTGTTACACCAGAATTAATGCTTGTCTGGAAAAAAAATTACCATGACTCATCATCAAAAAATCTCCAAATATAATTCAAACTCTATAGCCCTAGGCTTGAATTTTTCAAAAGAAATCCACGTGCCAAAATGAACCTGCTGACTACACCGTTCCATACAACATTGTATTGACAAGTCTGATATAATCTACTAAAAATAACATATGAAACATTTAAAATTTTATGTTGATATTATTGTACATATCAGATTATGAGTCTCAAGAAGATTATATTAAAGATCAGTTTATACATTCTACAATGATAAATACTCGTTTTTTTTATCGTAACATCTATGCAAATTTAAATACTTATGATTCTCCTAATTTTGTGTACATTCTAGCAATGCTTCCCAGTTGTACTATTCAATAAGAATTTCTCTACTTAATCATTGTCAAAGAAGGCCCTGCCTCATATAAACTGCTTAAGTCTGGCCCACCCCTCCCTTCCCCAAAGAAATATGTAACTAATATCTGGGATACGGTTCTTGATTTTGGCACTTATTTCTAAGTTAGACAGTTCTTTGAAAGGACGATAAAAACATGAAATGTTAAAGCTGAGTGGCATTAGGGTGACCAGGTACAACAAAGGTGAGAAAACTACATCCAAGTTTACCAAACTCGACACAAAAGCTTTCTAAATTTTCTAGAAATTATATAGAAAAGCCCAGTACAGCCCAGTTCGGTTCCCACCCAGGAGGTCTCGAGAGTCATTTCATTTCCCTTTTTATAACGCGCGGCAAACCCTAGACGATATAAATTTAAAAGTGTATATTGAATTAGCATACAACAAAATTCATAAAAGAGATACCCAAGTGGAAAGTAATACACATGAAGTTGGTGAAAAGCTGCTGTAATAGCTTTAACTACACTGCTATTAGGAATTCTCGAAGCAACGGGAAGTAAAATATAAATATTTTTTAAAAGTTTCAAAATAACTCAACAGCTGTAACGATTCCAGGTATGAACTAAAACCAAGAGAAAATCTCAAAACTAAGAACTAGACTAAATCAATAATAAATTTCTTATAATAAAATTCATATTGCTAAGAACAAGATTTACTCCTCTCCAATAGTCTTGGATAAGTGTCTTAGTATATTTTGCTTTTGTGCTCATATAAAACTAACAACGTGTGATGTCTACTGCTCAATGGACAGCTCAACCCGTCGCTCACAGAGACGTGAGCTACCAGCCACCTGGATCCTTGGAATACATTTCAAGCAAGAAAACCTCCCCTAAGTGAGAGTCGTACCTGCATTGTAAATCTTAATGACATTCTGAAGAAATACACTTGCAAAGAACCACGTAAGGAGAACAACATAAAGAACAAGATGGATAGTAAAATCAGCTTTAAATAGTTCTTTTTAAAGCTGATTAGGCCCCGATTTTCACTCCAGTTCTGTCTTTACAAAGAAAAGAGAAGAATATTTGAATGGTCCAAATCTTTGGGAAAATATGAAATATTGAAGACACAGGGGATCAACCCCTCAGAGGGGACGCCACTTATAACATTGTACCTAATGAAAGAATGATCTTATTACCCATCAACAAGTAAACAAATGTACGAAGATTGAGGATGAAAAGAAAAAGAAAGAAAGAAAAGAAATCTGGCCACTGGTAAAGTACTATGGCGCGATATATAGTGTACACTTCTAATGTACATTTGAATTGGTTAATTCTACTATTAACAACTGCAAAGGGGTCAGCTATTTTATATCTTTCCAAGACACCCGTGTTCTTCATCTAGGGAGGGAGATTCAAAAGGTATTTTCTACACTTGAAGAATGTTACAAAATCACTTTTCGACGGGTTAAAGGCTAAACACATCTTCTTATATTCCGCACTCAAAATATGCTAATTATCTTCAATCTGCAACACAGATTCGTTCATATTAAGGATGCCATCAACACAATCACACGAGAAATGTCAATACCAGAGCAGAGGTTCTAGCTTAAAGAGTTTCTAACTTCAACGATTACTGAGGTGTCATTTGCTTTCAGAATGTGTCAATTTCGTCATCCCAGATAAGTGGAATGGTTTGCCCTTCAATGCCCGCCATGATTGATGATGACTATTCTTGTTTTTTATTCTGCAACTTTCAACAGGTAGATGACACAGCTTCATCACAGCTGACTTTTTCTTGTAATATCTTGATACCATCGCCAGTCGAGAAGCCCTGATTTTGTTTATGATTGTTTATTTTTGGGAGTGAAATGTCAATACCAGCGCAGGTTCAACATGGTAAAACGACTGCTGTGGTTGAATAATGCACTTATTATACAGCAGAGGTGAAAGCTGTGGAAAATTATAAGAACTGGAAAGTTATGCAACGCTAAATAAAATCATATTCAAACTGAAAATTATATTTTAGGTAGTAAACGAGTAAAATATAGAATCACTTTCTTAAACAAAAGCCTAGCTATATTACTAAATTATACAGATTAGAAATGTTGTATATACATGTGTACTTTTGGTAAATGAAATAACAGGTCATACTTTCCCATCACTAATACAAAATTTACCCACCAAAGAAGGATATTTAACCTGAGCTTATTCAATAGCTTATTTTTAGCAAATTTTTGCTTTCTGCAATGTTGATACCACTATAGAAAATTGTGCAAAAATTTGGAGTGTACAATGTTTTTACAATGGTTGCTGAGGTAAGCAGAAAATTATCAGACATTTATTATTGTTGACTATCACCATTCATGATTTTGAATATAGCTAAAGCAAAGGACATTGACAAATTTTTTGAAGTAATGAAAATTCAAAATGAAGAAGAAAGAAAAATTCGGCTAGGAGACTTGCAACAACAAGGATCAAAACAAAAGTGAGGAACGAAGGCACTCACGGTTAGAAGACAAGCTACAGCAATAGCCAGAACATGTCAAAAATGAAAGGGAAGCGCAACCACATTTTGCGGTTAGAAGACATACAACAACAAGTATCAGAAAAAGTCAAAAATTAAAGCGATGAAGAAAGAATTATCCGGTTAGAAGACAAGTGGCAGTAAGAATCAGAACAAGTCAAAAATGCAAGTAAAGAAGAAATAGATTTTAGGTTAAAAGAACAAAGTCATTGCAATCTTTAATATCAACAAGCTACGGCCCAAAATCCAATAGCTGTAAACTACACAACTTTTAATTACAAATCATTGGGACCCTTCAACATTCCATATATTCAGTGCTGGAAAATCTGCAACAATAGCAATTACAATGAGTCAGAAACGAAAGTGAAGAACAAAGAAAAACGCTGTTAAAAGATATGCGACAGTGAGAATTATATCGATTCAAAAACGAAAGTGAAGACCAATGAAGTATACGGTTAGAAAATAAGCGGCAGCGAGAACTACAACAAGTCAAAAACAAAAGTGAAGAACAAATAAATATGCAGCTACAAGACATACAATCAGAACGAATCAAAAATGAAAGTGAAGAACAAAGAAATATTCGATTAGAAGATATGCAGCAGCTAGAATCACTATGATTCAAAACAAAAGTGAAGAACAAATAAATATGTGGTCAGAAGATAAGTAGTAGCAAGAATCACAATGAGTCAAAACGAAACTGAAGAATAAAGAAATATGAGGCTAGAAGGTATGCAACAGCAATAATCACAACAAGTCAAAACAAAAGGGAAGAGCAAAGAACTATGAGGTTATAATATATGTGACAACAACAATCACAACGAATAAAAACAAAAGTGATGTCTCATGACTTAAAACTAAAGAGTAACATGATAATTACGCTAATGTGTACTTAGAGAATCAATACAGTCAAGCCTGCCATTTGCTGGAGCCCAGCAGCAAAGACACAATTTAGATAGTGTTTTCCAGCAAACCATTGATCCAGTAAATGTGACTTTCAAGAATGTTTGTGAGAATATCTATTTAGGAGGAAGTGGAAGGGGTAGAAAACTCGCCAAACTACAAAAATACAGCAAACACATGTAGAGAATACAGCTACAAAATAAGCACTGTTTTCATTCCAAGGGTCTCTGATTAGATGATTATGAAGGCCAAAAACCTTTACGTGATGTATACAGTAATATTCATCACCAGACTGAACATGAGTTATGCCTGAAAAAATAAATAAGAGATGTAACAGCTCAATAGACTAATTACTATTGATCCAGCAAACCATTGACCCAGTAAATGTGAATTTCAAGAACGTTTGTAAGAATATCTAAATAGGAGGAAGTGGAAGGAAGGGGTGGAAAACTCGCCAAACTACAGAAATACAGCAAACATATGGAGACAATACAGCAGACATTTATTGCAATCATTTTTAATACGCCAGTCTTTCATATGTTGGGTTTGGTTCATTCAATTGTTTCTGCCTTATGACATGTTGCTAAGTGTGGAAGCACTTAAACTAAAAAATATGGAATCCAAACACTAATTATCATGAGGATAAATCTGAAATTGTGATGATTAGATTTTTTCTGATGAATATATAAAATTTTGTTGCTATATATAAATCAGGAAAAACAAATAAAGATACATAAAAAAAAACTAAAAAAAAACAAGTAATGAGGCATTGCTAAGCTAGTGTGCCACCTCCTAATCAAACTAAACATACTAAGACATAACTTTACCTCTACTAGTGCGGCTAATCTAGGACATGGCATTGTTAAGTTTCACAGCCATCAAGTTTGCGCAGTCAAAATTAGATCTACATGTTGAAATTCTAGTCATATCATTAGTCAATTTAGTAACTTACAAGAGATGTTTTTTTTGCTTAATATATTTTAATAAATGCAGAAGAAAACTGAAAAATATTAAATGAAAGCCCCCCCCCCTTCCTTAGACATGTCTATGGGTTTAAAAACATTTGGACACCAACACAAATGAATAATTTAGATTGTTATAACTGTATAATCTACTCTTGCTCCAACTTTTAAGAGAAATAATATAGAAATTACATTTGAATAGACCGATGTGTGAAAAATGCTGCCCTCTGCTACAAAATAAGCACTGTTTTCATTCCAAGGGTCTTTGATTAGATGATTATGAAGGCCAAAAACCTTTGCATGATGTACAGAGTAATATTCATCACCAGGCTGAATATGAGTTATACCTGAAAAAAAATAAGAGATATAACAGCTCGATAGACTAATATACTATAACCAGTCTTAACGTACCAAAAACATCAAGAAAATAGAATATCTTGGACTCCTCTTAGTTTTTTGTTTTTTTTTACAGCTGAAAACCCTGATTTTCTAATATTTTTTTTTTATTGTTCCAAAATTATGACTTTTTACAGCAGAAGCAAAATTTCCCCATTTTTCCAGAATCCAGCAGTAAAAATGAGGATATGCATATATATATATATATATATATATATATATATATATATATATATATATATATATATATATATATATATATATATATATATATATATATATATATATATATATATATGTTTGTTTAAGTTTCCAGTTAATCAATCCAGACAATCAAATTTCAATTGTCCAAGCTCCCCTTTCAAGATAAATATTGCAAACTTACAAATTACATTGAAGCCATTGAGACACAACCTGATCCATATTAGATAAAAAATCTTCATTTCAAGAGTCGGAAATCAAAATTTACAAAACGTAATCACAATAAATGTGAAATAAAAGTTTCCAGAGACTCAAGCAAAAGGACTGAGGGGATGATAACTCTTGGCTAAGGAGACAAAGAGAAATTTTTAAAGTGTTGGATCTAGACACATATATAATAGGAAAACAGAATTTGTAAAGGGGAGAGGTAGTATTGCTACTACAGTGCTCCCAATAGATTATTGAAGTATATGAGAAAAAATCAAGGGAACTGCTAAGAGCAAAAAATTAAACTCTCAAAAAATAATTATTTTGGGAATCTCAGGGGGAGATGGACAGGTATCTATACCCCCCCCCCACAAAAAAAAATATGCCACTGGGAGTGATGCCCCTCAACAAAATTATAGCCTAGTAAATGACACAGCATTTGCAATGGATTCTGATTAATGGATGATTTTTCAGTGTTGTATGTTTTACTGGATCTTTTGAGACTAAAAAACTTCTTCCTAGCTCATTTATCCACTCTGGTATGCATCTCTGTATTAGCATAAATTTGTAGGCATAAATATGAGTTGGAGGTAATTGGCTTGATATTTTATATGCAGGATTTCTACTGTTGTTGTTGGAAGAGCATTGCCAAGTGCTGAAAACCATATTGTAACCAAGATGGGCTGAGGACTGCAGAAAGCCTCAATTCAACCAGAGTTCCCATGGACTACTTGCTGTCCAGCTCTGAGCCAGCTAAAGTGCTTCTGTCTACACTTGAAAAGATTAGTTAGTTTACATTTTTAACTGGTTCTGGGATCCTTGCTTTTCCTGGTGCAAAAATAATTCCAACCATTTAAAGAATATGAAAATTGTCACTTAGAATGTTACAATGCTAACAAACAACTACTGTATCAACATAAATTCAGATGCTTCAAACAGTTTCAAAAACTCATACCGCAGGGGTAGGAAACATGAAATAGTTAATATAGAATTTATTTACTCAGGCAGGAAGGATTGGATCCATATACAGGGAGAAGGGATCATGATGAATAAGGAGCGTACTATGTCTTGTTCATGCTGGGAAGGTATTAATAATAGAATGGTAGACACTAATTTTGTGACTAAAAGTGCAGGGTATCAGTCATAGTAGTACTTGTCCCTGTGGGACTGACTGACAAAGATGGTAGTAGATTTTTAACGTTTAATACTGCTAAGCAAAGCTGAACAGTACACTTCGAGCAAGCTCATTCCAAAACCACAAACATTACCAACAATGACAAAAGATATTTAAGAAGGAAATCAACAGGAAATGGAAGAAGTACAAGAACCATCCATCCCAAGAAAAAAAAAATTCTCAAAGAGCACAAACAAACTTAAAATTTGAAACACAATCTGTATACAAGGTTTGAATCTAAGCTTGCAGATGAAGCTAAGACAAACCCAAAGAAATTCTGGCGATATATATCTAGCCAAGACCATAATAGACAAGGCATCAGGAAACTGGTAACAGAGGAAGGTGAAGAGATTACTAACATCAACAAGCTTGCAAACTCACTAAATCAGCAATTCGTTTCTGTTTTTACTACTAAACCCAATGGTCCTTTACCTCCTTCACCAGAATACATTATAGAAACCTCAATGGATAGCATCAATCTATCACTCAGAGAGGTTCTCAGACGTTTAAAGATGTTAGATACTAATAAGTCACCAGGACCTGATAACCTAATTCCCAGGCTATTAAAAGAAACTGCAGCAATCATAGCAGAACCGCATAGGAAAATTTTCCAAAAGTCACTTACTTCTAGAGATCTGCCAGCAGACTAGAAAATAGCCAACATCACACCAGTTTTCAAGAAAGGTAACCATTCAAAGCCTGAAAATTATAGGCCTATCAGCCTGACCTCAGTTGTTGTCAAAATACTTGAGCATATAGTCAATGATTCAATCCTTAAGCATTTGACCCCCAACAAGATCTTGTCACCCAAGCAGCATGGCTTTCAGTCAGGGAAATCAATTGAAACAAACCTTTTGAAATCACAGATCTAATTGATCACAGACATCCAGTTGACCTGCTGTTGCTGGACTTCACCAAGGCATTTGACAAGGCTCCTCACAGTTGACTGTGCTCCAAAATATCTGCTGTATGCATCAATCAGGCTGTTGTAGACTGGCTAATAAAATTTCTTACAAATTGCAAGCAGAAAGTTTACTTATTTGCAACAGATGGCCAACCAATTTACTCTGACAAGGCTGAAGTAATAAGTGGAGTACCACAGGGTATTGTACATGATCCAACTCTCTTTCTTATTTACATCAGTGACATACTTAACCATATAAACAATGGCATGCACCTGTTTGTTGATGATGCCCCACTCTTTGGTATTGCATACCCCCAAAGCATCCAGCATGACATAGATGAGCTATAAGATTTGACCCAAGACTGGCTTCTCCAGTTCAACACAGGCAAATCCTCTTTTATTACACTTTTGACCTAATAGCCCAATGGCTAACTATATGGTCTTTAGCCCTACCACAAAAGTAAGAGAGCAATTAGAGAGCAGAAGGAAGAGATCTTGGTGTCATCATTGATGATAAGTCTAAACTTCATAGCCATGTTCAGCATGCTGTTTCCTGTGCAAGCTCCAGTCTTGGATTACTAAAACAGACTATTAATAGCAGACATGGATCTATATTCATAAAACTATATAAAACTCTCATCAACCCCATCTTGATTTTGGTCTGTCATCTGTAAATAAAACAACAATAAAATGACAGTTAATGCTAATAATAATAATAATAATTTATTTATAACCCACAAAATACACAAAGCTGTGGAGTAAACACACAAAAAAGAAAAAACAAGAAGAAAAACATAACAACATAAATAACTTAAATAAATTACCTCAATTAAAAAAATGGCCAAAGATGGTCAAAAACACCAATCATTTGCTGAGTTTTAAGAGATATATCTTTAGATAAATGTTTCAGTCGCGAGGGCGCATCAACAATGTCAAATTTAGAAATAACTGTATGATTCCAATACCACTGAGGCGGAAGCAGCAAATACTTACAATACTTAAAATATCCTGAGCATATTTTCTTTGTATCCTTCTTGCAAAGGGGGAAAGCAAAACCAGAAAGATAAAAAACAGCAGGGGCACAAAAACTAGAATAAAGACAGCATAGTCTTTTCCAGTTATACAGACCACAATTTGGTGAAATTTTTCTGTAATCAACCTGCATAATTTTCAGCACGCTGGACATAATAGCAGAGCAAGTAGGCAAAAGTGACGTGGAAAAGGAGAGACTCAACCATTTAATACTTGCTGTTAATATTCTTTAACAATGACTGTAATATCTCCCATCTATATTATGATAGTTTAACATAATCAATAATAATCAAGATAAATTAAACCACTAAGGAAATTCTTAAGATTGAATACAATCTTTCCTCTGCCTTAGACCTGTTAAGATCAAAACTAGTGTATATTGTTTAGCCAGTATTTCACAAAAGATTACTATTTGGATATTTTACAGCCATTTATCACTATCAAAGGCTTGAACTATTTGTATTGCTTCAGTACCTTGAATGGAAATTAACTCAGTGACCTTGAGGGATTATAGAAGTTTCAAAAAAGTGAAATAATTGGATTATTATCTATGGACTAGATTACTTGTGTGTAAATAGACGCTTGCTGTGTAAAAACCTGTTTGATGGATTTGTGTCATGAAATTATACATTATTGTGTATCAGAAAATTAGACATTATCAAGTTTGCAATGTTTTATAGTGTTAATGATGTTGTGTTTGGCACATTCTACTGCTACCCTTTGTGATCTGTTTGAATAGTTGGTATAACTGCATCAAAGAAGGGAAAACCTTATCAAGTATTTTGCTACAGATCACATGAAAAGGCATCACTGAGTGTGGGATTCATTTTGCTGTTTAAAGAGAATTTTGCCAAAGCTTCAAAGAAAAAAACAAAAGGAGTTCAAGGTGCTTTTACTGAACTGACCACATTTCTGGATGTATATCAATCAACAGAAAAGGCAAATATGTGAGCATTTCTGATTTATATGATATGAGATTAAGTTCTATAGCCTGTGCAATAGAAGAGAGGAATAATCATTACAGCAGGATAAACACAGAAAGGTTGCCACTTACATTAGAATAAAACTCAGACAAGAGTAAATGTACTAAATGAAGGAAAACAAGAAGAATGATTGAAAGAATAGGTGGAAAGATATATCTATAAGTGTTGATCATGATAGTTCAGTCTTCACAACTTAATATTGAGTCATAATAAGAGATGTAGAATGCTCAAAGTCACCATTATCATAAGATAATGCATAAAGAATGGAAAGAATAATCCCCCAGTTCAAAAATAGATTCTGTAAAATATCAGTTCTAAGCTTGACTATTACAAAAAAAATTGACTTGACATTATTAGATATTGAGAAACTAGAGAATAAAGTGAAAATACAAACTAAAAACATTTTAGTAAAACTTGCAAAAGAAATTAGATTAACACTCAAATGGGATAAGAACTATATTAGGCATGCAATAGCAGTGACCAGATTCAGAATGAACAGTCAATTAAGTCTTGGTACAAAGTGAACGTAATGAGTATAACCACCATACAGGATGAATTAAAAGCAATTGTCAGACACACAGAGGGAATTAGAGTGAGTCATCTATTTTAAAATCAATAAGAAAAAGTTATAATTTTATTTTTGCTTTTTATGTATATTTTTGAATAAAAGTTCAAAACCATAAGATATTTCTCACAAATTTGATTTGCCTACAATAATGATTTAAACAGATTAGTATAACTCTATAATTTTTATAAACCACAGTGCACAATGCTTGAAATGTAAATGTTAAAACATTTCCTGCAAAACAAGTATTCTTCAAGAAAAAGAAAAAATGAATCAATTTACTCTAGAAGTTGATCTGAGCAATGTAATATAAAATCCATGAATTATCAAAATTGATATTCAAACATTATCTAATAACTGGAAAATTCAAATTATTGCTGACAATCTGGTTATTTGCAACCAAGCATGTTTACAGAATTACATAACTAAATAACTTTGAAAATGGGCCCTTGATTTAGATTAATCTAAGTTTTTAAAACTAGGTTAACTACCCCTGAACATGTATGATCAGCCTCATTGTATATTTACATAATCAAATTCTATTGAAAATGCAATGATTGATTTAGGACCTGAGCACATTACAACCTGGCTAATTAAATAACCTAATTATTATTAAAAATGGACTATTGGTTTAGGTTAAAACAATCTATGTTATCCTGGCTTTGGCTTAACTAGGTTAAAGTATGTAAATAGATATACAAGTTGGTAGGTGAACAGATACATTTAAAAGCACACATTATTGCCTGAACAAAGGGCATAAATATGTTCTTATTGTTTTAGTAATACAATGTATCTTGCTCTATATATCAATCTTATGCTTAGATAATATGGATTTCTGATAAAATGCTCCAACATAAATCTTATTATAGTTATTCTCCAGTATGAAATCTCATACAATTAGTTAAATCTAAATTTCAAGAATATAAATTGTTGCATTTTTATCCTTATCTAAATAAATACTCTATGTTATTTATTTCTAATGCAATTATTGATTCTTTATTTTGTCACTGCCAATTCAATTTACAAGTAAATTGGTTTAAACAAGAGTGAAGAGGTATATTCACTTTATTTGAAGATCAGAAATATGGACTGCTCTGTATTTGTCAGATTTTCTTCTTTATAAACCTTTATAATGAGGATTCTTTCACAAATCTTTTATTCACATTGTTTTAAGTATGCTGTTTTGATGGGTACACCAGGTTACATTTTTGGGCCATAATTTATCCCAAAAGTTTTATTCACCTAACTAGAAATATTTGGAAAGAGCATCACATAAGGATTTTCATGGTAGGCAAATATTTTTATTTTATCCTTCAGAACAGTTAGCCAATTGTAATCTTACCCTTGGATTTAGCATTAATTAGTGAATGCAGCCTAGCCCTAAGAGTACAGTACTGTTATTTAGCTATTATAATATTGGTGAATTTCTAGTTAATTGACTTCTTGCTATCTTGGAAAGGATTTAGGTTAGGAAAATGAAACTTTCAGGGATGAATCTACAGACTAAAGTATGTCCCAGGCAATATTTTAAAGAAACTACCTCTACTCCTTCTCCCTCTAGAGGACCCTAAAATTTGCCTAAATGACAGGTCTATACCTATTGAAATTTTGACAAAACAACATTTTACCTTAATTTTTGGTAAAATTTCAGTTCATTGACAAAATTGTTTTCAGCTTCATAACTTTGCTCAATCCCATTTTATAAGGTTTTAAAGATATGCAAATACATTTCCTGAAGTTTGAAAAAAAAAATATTGATATGGCTCAAAATTCTACTCAAATAACAGGAATTGCATTTTCAGAACTAAAGGCAGAGAAAAAGCAACTAGTAACTGATAATTAAGGTAAAATGTTATTTTGTCGAAATTTCAATAGGTATTGTCAGAACCTGTTGTCAGGCCCTCTGGAGGGAGAAGGAGTGAAGATGGGTACTTCAAAATACCTTCCCGGGACATATTTAGCATGTAGACCCATCCCTGAATGTTTTGTTTTTCTAACCTAAACTTTAACATTTAGGAAATGTATTTGCATATCTTTAAAACCTTATAAAATGGAATTGAGCAAAGTTATGAAGCTGAAAATAATTTTGTTGTACTTCAATTAAGTAGAAGATCTATTTTGCAAGGTTTCATTTTTATAACACATGTATTCTTAAAGGTCATCAAAGGTCAGGGCCCTCTAGAGGGAGAGGGAGTGGAGGTAGTTGCTTTAAAATACCTCCCTGGGACATACTTTAGTCTGTAGATTCATCCCTGCCTTCTGCTTAATTGAAGTATAGCAAAATCGTTTTCAGCTTCATAACTTTGCTCAATTCCATTTTATAAGGTTTTAAAGATATGCAAATACATTACCCAAATTTTGAAAAAAAACTTTGATAGGGCTCAAAATTCTACTCAAACAACAGGAATTGCATTTTCAGAACTAAAGGCAGAAAAAAAGTAACTAGTAACTGAAAATTAAGGTAAAATATTGTTTTGTCAAAATTTCAATAGGTATAGACCTGTCATGTAGGCAAATTTCAGGGCCCTCTTGAGGGAGAAGGCGTGGAGGTGGGTACTTTAAAATACCTTCCCAGGACATACTTTAGTCTATAGATACATCCTGAAAGTTTCATTTTCCTAACCTAAACCATTTCTAAGATAGCAAGACGTCAATTAATTAGAATTTTACCCTAACTTCATGAACAGTTCAGCTATAATGCAAGACAAGCAAAATTGAAAAAAAAAATCAAAATTATGTAGTCTGTAGCCTAGGGATGAAGCTGGCCTTAAGAGGGAGGAGGGGTTGGAAAAATTTGAATTGAAGATTTTATCTGATGTCTACCCTACCCTATAGCCTATCCAATGCCCACTGTGAAGGCTATTGAAATTTCCCCTTTCAACCAACAATTGATACTGAAACCTACTTTTAGGGAGCTTATTTTCCTCTATTGACAGCTTTTCAAGATTCAGCTTATAGCCTTCAAAGGTGGTGTCAATAAGATTTCTATCAACTTTAAGTTCAAATACAGTGGCCATGTTTCTCACAATTTGAAATCTTTAGACAGCGTTGCCCAAAATAAATGAGTTTGTGCACCACCCTGTCTAACAATTAGCTTTGCCAGCTGCTCAAATGTTTAATCCCTAAAGTCTTCAGAAATAATCACTGAATGTACAACGAAATCATAAAATTTGTAATTGGCCTGCTTCTTTCTATAAAACATTAGAAAAGGTTCAACGCGAAACTATCCAGGCCTTTAAAAAAGGTGTTATGATTTTTTCTAAAGAGAAATACTTGAGAGTAAAGTTTACTCTATAGTCATTCAACGTTTGACATGAAATAAGCAGCTGTTCTTAAAGTACAAAAAAAAAATGAGGTTATATTGGATGTATTAGCTGGGTAAAATTTGAAATTTAACCAATATGCTCAAACAGTTGCTAACAAGGCCTGTTGGACTTCTATTATAATTAAAAGAACTTAGAGTAGTCACTCCCCATCAGTTGTTTTCGATCTTCTTAATTGTTAGATTTGACTTAAGCTAGAGTTAGATATTTTCATTGCAAATCCAACTAATAGGTCTAACAAAGATACACAATAATCGTCTCAGAGACATGCCACATAATGCATCTAAGGTCTTTACAATATCTTTAACCCCTCCAGATGTCACAAAATGAAATTGCCCGTTGTAACTTATCACCTCTAGAGAAAAATTAAGATTTATACGGCCAAGCTCCCTAAAAATTAACAATGTAGCCCAAATATCTTTCAAACTTATAGCTCTTCAAGAAAGACAGGATAAAATCCTTATAATTTTCAAGAAGCGTGCCAACATGAGTCTCTGTAGTAGATTTTTTTTTTTTTTTTTTTCAAACCGAATGCTAGATTTGTGGAACTCGTTCAACGAAGAAACGGTTTTTTTCAGCCGATGTCAATATATTCAAATCATCATTTGATAAGAAACAGTGCAGTAGGTCACGGCAAGCGGTTGTGAACTAACTCGACGAGTTGGATTACTATTTTTAATGACTAGTGACCATACGATCGCCGTATCGCTGACAAGAGCAATATAAGATTAAGCATTGGCACTGTTTTTATTTTTGTCCTGTTTATGTTTTTGTTTATCCTGTCTCTCTTTCTGTTTTTCACAAAAAAAAGAACAGAAAAAGGACATCTGTTCTTCTCGAACCTGTTTCTGTTTCGGTTCTATTCCTTTGTTAACCTGTTTTTTCCGTTTCTGTTTTTTTTTTTACCTATTTTCTGTTTGTTTTTTTTTTTGATCGTTTAACTAAGTCCTTGCATTTATGCTATTGTTTAAGCCTGCTACCTAGAGGGGGAGGGATTGAAAGGTCTTCATATTTCGGTCATCTCCTTCACCTTTGTGCAACCAATGCTCTCTAGTTCTGAGGAGAAGCTGATGTAGACCAAGTTGTTGAATATGAATCTGATAACAATGATGATGAACTGGAACAAGGATCGACTAAAGAGTAAAATATTGATACAGACAAAGATGATCTACCCGATGTCATAGAATAGGATGGTGCTATTACCGTGTTTAATAGGGATCACCCTGACAAGTTGGATAAAGTAAGCGCATGTGATGAGTCGGCTAAAACTACATTTGACACTGGAGGCAGCACTAGAGATATATTTTTTTATTTTATTTGGCTAGCTCTTGTGGCTAATGCTTCTTCAGCTAAAAGAAGTTCTAGTCTGAGTACAAGAAATCCTCTGAATATTGAAAATCTAATTTGTTCTTAGAAAAACCATTCTATGCCGAATATTATTTAACGCTGATTCAGCAATGTGAATTATTACCTCTATTAAGCTTTATTGTTAATCTTAGCACAAAAAATTCCCTTATTTAAAAAAAACACAAAACCTCCCAAAAATAGCATTACATTTAAATAAAAAGTACACCATTGAAATCGCTATGGTCAAAACTCCTAGCCGGAGGTATCCAGTTCCAAACCAAAAAACCAAAGAAATTCGTAGCATGGATAGTGCAAGAAATCCAATTCACAAGAACAGCTCATGGAACGCTCGAAACAAGAATGTTTCGAAGTAACGAGTTCAAAGTTTGAACTTCAGTTTGTTTTCCATTTTATTCAAAGCTATTGTGCTTTTGTATTTGAGAGAAAAGTTTGTTTCTTTTGTTTCATACCCTGTTTTCAACGTCTTGAGGTGGGAAGAACGAAAATGTACTGTGCCCAAGTCCTTTAATAGGGTTTAGAATTGCTTGTTTAGTCAGTACTGTATTGTATGCGCATGTAGTTGATTAAAAATAAGATGAATTAGTGGATTTGGGATGGTTGCATGGTGATTTCTAAATACAAACTTGGGAATTACAGCGTATAACTCGCCCAGTATTGATGAGAGGGTACAACATCTTAAAAAGAGGAGATAAACGAAAAACAACAACTGTTAAAACAACTGTTTTTTGTTTTTCCAAAAAAAAAAAAAAAAAAAAAAAAAAAACAGAGCAGAAAGTAGAAACAATTCAGCTGTTTTTGAAGGACCTCTTTCTGTTTCTATTTGTTTTTTCATCTGTTTTTTTTCCAGCTCTGTTTTTCTGAAAAACAGAAACAGTGCCGATGCTTAGCTAAGGAAATAGGAAGTATTCTATTTAAGAACTAAAATAAAAAAAGTAGTTGATTGCTGTGCTGTGATTATGAGCGAAAAGCATTATTATCCAACTGGAAGAAAAACAAAGACACGGATATCATTAACCACAGTAGGTCTAACTAAAGTAGGCTCTATTTCTGTAACATACTTGCTGCATCTTGGGGACCCTTGGCTCAAATGTTTGGGGGTACGAGGCCATAAATATTACCAAAATGATTATCATTTTAAGCAGCTGCTTCTATTTAACAAATAATAAAAATAATGCCTACATTTGTTTATATCTCATTGCTTGGAGAACAATAGCTGTAGTAAACATTTACACAATAAATCTGCCCAATAGAGTTAATTTTGACTAAATTTTTCATTAGCTAACTTTTCTGACATCACATGTCTATAGTACGCCTATCAAGGCTACATTTAGTGTTTTTAGGCAAAATAGGCTAGAGCTGTGGTTTCATATTGTTCTTCCGTAACACAAACAAATTAAGTTTAAAATATGAAATGGTCTACGACTGGTCGACTAAAAATGATCCACCATGTGGAAAAACATTAAAATTGAAGAAAAAATACATAAATAAAAAAAATCTAATAAGATGAACGAATTATATTTTTTTCAAAACAAAATGTAGATAACTATTTTAAAGCTTCATTCAGCAAAATTTAGAAGCAGAAGGGGTAAAACTTTATCCTTAATCTCCTTTCGTATTGAAGAATACTTTGGGATAAGCCTTGATTAATAGCTCCCCTCTCATTGCTGAAGTACATGAAGTGCAATACTAAAGCTTACATTCATATACTTACCTATAAAAAAGTAGGAAAGGAGTGGGGAGCATTCTAAAAAAACAGTTTTTTCGATGGAATAAAATGAAAACCGTGCAAATAATGTCCCTAAAGTAAAAAAAAACCTGTCAAAAACGTATAAAAACTTTTTTTATGCATTTTTGTTACGTTTTGCGCGAGTCCGAAATTTTTTTGGTAGTGGGGCTCATCCCCTGGCCCCCATCCCCCTTGATACATCCTTGTTTGGTAGGATCCACTTTTAAAAGGATGGCTATTATTTTCGATACATTGTTATACGAATGTTAAACTTGAATGTGAAGAACAAGAATTCAGAGAGGGAACACTCGCCTTTCTCACAATTAAGAGAGACTTAAATAAAATAGCTCATATCAATCAGCTGTAAATAAAGAGTTATTCATGTCAACTGAAACCTAAACCTTGGAATTAACGCTTCAATTGTAAAATATTATTTATTACTTATATGCAGTGCTTTGAGTGATCCGGTTTCACAAGCTTTGGATTTTTCTAAGCTTCACAAAATTGACCTTTTAATTTTTGTGTTGACATTTTTTTTAATTTCACGATTTATAATAATCTTCTTCGCTTTAAGTTTTAGTCAAATTAACCGCAATTGCGCTTTTTAAGTTCTAATTTCAACTTTTATCTTTTTTAAAGAGATTTGCTATTTCAATCAAATCATTGTAGCAGATAACCAACCCTCCCTAAATAAACGCAGGAGTACAGTCCTGGACAAGTTCTTCTAATAATGAAAACTTAATATTTATCTAAGTAATGCTGGACGCTCATAATTGAACTTCAGTGATGCACCTGCTTCGCTTTAACCATATGTTGCTGTCAAGCTTGACTGACAAGCGTTTAAATTGAGAATATGCGTCCTGTCCTACTTAAGAAAAAAGAGGTATATATTCAAAGGCTTTTACTATCTATAGACATTGTGCTTTTAGGTCTTTTTTCATGAAACAAATTAATTCCAGTTTCATAACTAATCTTATAAGAAACATAATCTACTTTCCTCGGCTCTCCAAGTCATCTATCTTAGAGAATATGAGTGAAATACATTTGTACGGAAAAACACACACACAAACACTCTCTCACACACACACACACACACACATATATATGTAAGTTTCATTAAGTTTAGTTTTACCCATCAAAGGCTACGAGCCTGAGAAAATTTTGCTTATTTTCGAAAAAGGGGAAACGCCCCCTAAAAATCCTAGAATCTTGATAGAAAATTGCACGATCAGATTCAGAGCATCAGAGTAACCCTACTGTGGATGTTTCAGGATCATATCTGCAAAAAGGCGGAATTTTGTATTTTTTTTTTCGCCAGAAGAAGACCTAGGACGCGTGTTTATTTTTTATTTATTATTTTTTCCAGGGATAACCGTATCAACCCATTGGTTCTAGAACATCACCAGAGGGTTCATTCGAACGGAAATCAAAAGTTCTAACGCTGTTTTTAAGTGACCAAAAAGATTAAAGGGCAACTCGGCCCCCTCCCTGCCCCTTTTTCCCGAAATCGTCCAATCAAAATTTAGAGATATCCATTTTGTTCATCTTAGTTGAAAGGTCCAATAACTATGCTTTTGGATGTAACATGACCCCCACACAGCCCCAGGGGAAAGGTCTTTAAGTTGTACAATTCGCCTATAGTTTAAGCATAGTATTTATTATTGGGAAGCATACACACATTTTTGGATGGGGGTAGGGAAGAATTTTATGAAGGGGGTTTTTCCATGGAGGAATTTTCCATAGAGAGGGAAGTTTCCAGAGGATGGACTTGACCGGAGAAATTATACACTAGGGAAATTTGCCAGAATTCCAAGACAAAATTCTTTTAATATGTCTTTTTTTTTGTCTCAGTTTTACACGTAGAGTTGTTAAGGATAATTGTCCAGGGTAAATTTTCACTGGGATTGAATTGTCTAGAAGGTATTTCTATGGGGAGGGGATTTCTCCGTCGAGGTGGGGCCAGATTTCCTGGCCTTATTTAAAACAACGGTGGGGAATTACATAAAAAACAAGTTCTTTCAGCTGAAGGTAAGCAGCAACATTAAAACTTGTAACGAACAGAAATTACAACATATATGAAGGGGTTGCTCCTTCCTCAGCACCTCGCCCTTTACGCTACAGTTTCAACTTGTCCCAGTTTTGTAAGAACGACTCCTGAAACACAAGGGTAGTTTAATTATAACAATGAAAAGGTTTTTAAAAGTACTAAGAAACTTTAGTGTAAAGAGCGATGTGTTGAGGAGGAGCAACTCCGTTTTAAATTTTAATGTTGCTCCTTAGTTTCAGTTGAAAAAACTATTTTTTTTTTTAATGCAAAAATAGAGCGCGAGAGCGCTCTATTTTTCGGCCCAAACTTGCCCGAAACGATACCGAGTAAAAATTTTGAGATTCAAAATTGGCTGAGAGTCATTTAAAGGTATATATACATACAACCTACAAGTTTCAAAATTTAACATAGTAAGTGCCGATTTCTGCTTTTTGTACCGCAAAACCGAAATTTTGACCAGAACAGGGCCTAATAAAATATCAAAAGGAAATTCTGAGATAGTCAATATCAGACATAGAAGTAGTTAAAATCTATATGATTTTCCTATGAATATTTGACCTCATTAGTTCCGATCATTAAAGTACTAGAAACTTTGATTCAGTTTATATCGTCTTAAAAAAAAATTTCTGCCAAAATTTCTTTCTTTTAATTTCAACTTGTAATTATAATTGACAGTAAACTTCAGGGAGAAACAGTAGAACAATGGAATTGTGTACACGTACGATGTACATAATGAAAGAGGCTCATTTGAACATAAATTAAAAATCACGTGCCTTTTAAGTCCCGGGAGAGATTGCGTTACATCAGAGTGCCATATTTGGGCCATATTGGGCCATTTATGTCAAAACATGGATGAAAATCAGTCTATGTCTTGCTTGAAGAAGCACAAGTGAGAAATGGTTGTGATAATTGTGTTAATAATTCTATAAAGGAATCAGCTAGTTGAACATGCTTTTTTATTGATTTTTGATTTAAGCTACTTTTTTATTGAATAAAATAGAATTGTACTAATCAATTAACATACAAACTATAAAATTTTGATGCCAAAAATATAGTTGCTCAATTTCACTTTCTGGATTATCCCTTAGAATGGAAGGGACACGGTGTAGATGGAAAAAGCTGCTTTAGCTCACCTGCAGCTAGGAACAAATCCGGCATGGAAACTCTTACTTTTTGTTCATAGCAGGCTTAAATCTAGTATCTTCGATTTCGGGTAAGCCTAGAACATACATCACACAAACAACACCAAAGAATTGGTCAAAATAAGGTTTCTAGACGAAATTTCCTGTTTCGTTTTTCAGACGAAATTTTCTGAAGGAAAATTCAGATCATATAAACGGGCAATAATTGAATATCGTATATTTTTCCTCGACAACTGCTCCATATTATTTTTGGAAAAAAATACAAAAATTTATTTGGAATTTTTTTGTATCCTGGGATATTCTTGCCTTAAAAACGATCTATAGAGGTCAAAAGTTTGAAAAAATTCTTTAAGAGGCTTAATTTTGGAAAAAAGATTCATGTCAGTGGCGTCATGTTTGTATACATCATTGCAGTATTGCAATAACGTTGTCACACTATGTGGAAAAAAAATGTTAATTGCAAAAATAGTTCATATATCTTAACAAGTGACTACGGCAATTCAACATGAGCTAAGAGCTCATATGGCACTTGTGACGAGGCATGAAGAGCTAAGAGCCAAGAGCTCATATGGTATGAGCTCTAACGATTCTATTAATCAATAGATTGATTTAAAAGGAAAATAAGAGGCTTAATGCTGGTCAGGATTTAAAATAAGAGCACTTAGTCACGATGTCCTTCTAAATATCAAAATTCATTAAGATCCGATCACCCACTCGTATGTTATAAATACCTAATTCTTTCTAATTTTTCCTCTCCCTTTAGCCCCCCAGATGGTCGAATCTGGGAAAACGACTTTATCAAGTCAATTTGTGCAGCTCCCTGACACACCTACCAATTTTCATCGTCCTAGCACGTCCAGAAGCACCAAACTCGCCAAATCACTGAACCCCTCCCCCCAAAGAGAGCGAATCCAGTACGGTTCCATCAATCACGTATCAAGGACATTTGCTTATTCTATCCACCAAGCTTCATCCCGATTCCTCCACTCCCAAGTGTTTTCCAGGATTTTCCCCTCCAACTCTCCCCAATGTCAAAAGATCTGGTCGGGATTTGAAATAAGAATTCTGAGACATGAATCCCTTCAAAATATCAAATTTCATTAAGATCCGATCACCCATTCGTAAGATAAAAATACCCCAATTTTCACGTTTTCCAAGAATTCCGGTTTCCCCCTCCAATCCCCCCAATGTCACAGGATCTGATCGGAATTTAAAATTAAAGCTTTAAAGCACAAGATCCTTCTAAATATCAAATTTCTTTAAGATCTGGTCACCCTTTCGTAAGTTACAAATACCTCAATTATCAAAATTACCCTCCCCCCCCCCAACTCCACCAAAGAGAGCAGATCCGGTCCGGTTATGTCAGTCACGTATCTTAGACAGGTTTTTATTCTTCCCATCCAGTTTCATCCTGATCTCACCGCTTTAAGTATTTTCAAAGATTTCCCGTACCCCCCAAAAGCCCCCCCCCCCCAATTACGCTGGATCGGGTTGAGATGTAAAATAAGAGATCTGAGTTACGAGGTCCTTCTAAATATGAAGTTTCATTAAAATCTGATCACTCCTTCGTAAGTTGAAAATACGTCATTTTTTCTAAATTTTCAGAATTAACCCCATCCCCCTAATAGAGCGGATCCGTTCCATTATGTAAATCACGTACCTAAGACTTCTGCTTATTTTTACCACCAAGTTTCGTCCCGATCCTCCAATCTAAGCGTTTTCCATCATTTTAGGTTCCCCCACCCCAAACTCCCCCCAATGTCACCAGATCCGGTCGCGACTTAAAATAAGAGCTTTGAGACACGATATCCTTCTAAATATCACATCTCATTGAGATCCGATCACCCGTTCGTAAATTAAAAATACCTAATTTTTTCTAATTTTACAGAATTAACCCCCCCCCCCAACTACCCCAAAGAGAGCGGATCCGTTCCGATTATGTCAATCATGTATCTAGGACTTGTACCTATTTTTCCCACCAAGTTTCATCCCGATTCCTCCACTCTAAGTGTTTTCCAAGTTTTAGGTTTTCCCCTCCCAACTCCCCCCCAATGTCACCAGATCTGGTCGGGATTTAAAATAAGAGCTCTGAGACATGATATTCTTCTAAATATCAAATTACATTGAGATCCGATCACCCGTTCGTAAGTTAAAAATACCTCATTTTTTATCTTTTCAGAATTACCCCCCCCCCAACTACCCCAAAGAGAGCCAATCCGTTCCGGTTATGTCAATCATGTATCTAGGACTTGTGCTTATTTTTCCCACCAAGTTTCATCCCGATCCCTCCACTCTAAGTGTTTCCAAGATTTTAGGTTTCCCCCTCCCAACTCCCCCCCTCCCAATATCACCAGATCCGGTCGGGATTCAAAACAACAGCTCTGAGACACGATATCCTTCCAAACATCAAATTTCATTAAGATCTGATCAACCGTTCGTAAGTTAAAAATACTTCCATTTTTCTATTTTTCCGAATTAACGGGCCCCCTACTCCCCCCCCCCCTGATGGTCAAATCGGGAAAACGACTATTTCTAATTTAATCTGGTCCAGTTTCTGATACGCCTGCCAAATTTCATCGTCCTAGCTTACCTGGAAGTGCCTAAAGCAGCAAAACCGGGACCAACAGACCGACAGACCGACAGAATTTGCGATTGCCATATGTCACTTGGTTAACACCAAGTGCCATAAAAACCCTAAAAAAAGAAAACCAAAAGTTTAAAGCTTAGCAGACATTCGTTGTAAGAAATCGGCTCAATAATCAAACATCTTTGAAAAGACAAAGGGATTACAACAATTCAAAAACCATAAAAAAGAAAACCAAAGGTTTGAAGCTTAGTAGAAATCGGAATAGCTTGAATAATTAAATTCACATTAACATTAAATGCCCGAACAAATTAAATTCACAACGGTTGAAAATCAACAGCCTGGACTATCAAATGAGAAAGGACGCGAAAAACGAAAATTTACAAGCTTTATAGATGATAATTCGTTAAATGAAAAAAGAAGTTTTTATTCCACCAGCTGAATAACAACATTACAGTTTATAAGTACGTTAGCCAAGAACCTGATACTGTATCAACCTCTGTTGAAATTTTTTTTCGGCGTTATGTTTTTCATAATGACAAAAAACAAAGCCAAGGCAAAAGTTAAAGTTCCAATAACCAAAAAAAACGTAATTTTACAAAGGCGCTAATTTTAATTTAAGGTAATTTAAATTGATGAAAATGAAGGAGAGATAAATTTGATTAGAAAACTAGTGAAAGTGAGAATCACAGAAGCTAAAGTAAAGGCATGGAACAAACGAGAGAGAGAATCACAATGAAATTGTAAACGTAATATGGAACAGTGTTCAGTGGTTGGAAACTGGAAAAGAGGTATTTGTTATCTATAACCTAAGAAATTAAATGAGATGATATATGAGCCTAAACTGCTAAAGCAAAAGGTGTGAAAAAATTTCTCAAGTAAAGAAAAATAAAAATGGACATTAGAATCTACGGTTGGAAAACAAGGAACAGCAATGAATGGCCACAAAAACGATCTTAATAGGTCAGGACAACTGGTAATGTCCAAAATTCCATTTTCTCTGCTTGAATTCAATTAGTTATATAAGACAGCTTTTTCAACCTTATGCAAGCTATGATGAAAAAAGCTGAAGTTAGATTAAATTATATTAGGCTAGGTTAAGTTTGGTTATAAATATCAGAAATAGGCTAAAAATCTAAGCTAATAACCGGACCTAATGTAAGCTGTCATCATCAGACCTTGCATTAAATTGAAAAGGTTGACTGGTAACACTTACTAAATCCAAGGAGAAAAAAGGCATTTCGGATATTAATCGCTGAGTGTCGACATTTACGAATTACGTATATGTATATATAGATTAAGTTTCTTTTTTTGTCGAATGTATGGCTTAATACGGACAACAAGCTTGATACGGGACACCATATTTGTTTGTAAAACGTCTTGCAATCAATTTGATCCCTGATTCTGACAAAGTTCATTTTTATTTTTATTTTAGTGGCTTGAGAGCTAGAGCACTTGATTAGCTCTCAACTGCATATATTAAGAATGGAGTAGCCCACTTTAAAAAATCGTTTATATCCTATGGTTCATGCTATGCGTTAACAATCTCCTCGACCTCCTGCTACTCTAACTTCTGAAAACAATTCTCTTTTAAAGAATATTTCTAACATGTTTTCACCGTAGGGGAGGGGCCAATTAGCCCCCTGCTTACTCCTCATATAATAAAACAATATAAAATCACTGGACATCCAGTCCACCAGTTGCAATAAAGTGCTCCACAAAGTTTTGTTGCTACGCTTTTTTTGCAGTTTGTTTTGTGGACTTTGGCAGTTTGCCCCATGAAAGTTTCATCTCCTGACGGTTCCAGCCAAAAATTACTAAACTAAGAAAAAAGTCAACACACTTTACGATACTTTCATACAGACAAGGTTTAATTGACCTTAAAGTAAGATTTATGGAAAATTATTAAGATACTTAAATAAGTATTTCTTGCAATCTATTATTTCATAACAGTAAATTGTAGAATTCCTTGCAAGTAAATCCTTCCGTGAACTACAACTAATTAAAATGGTTCTGTCTACATAACATCGATCGACTTTTCTTCTTAGTAATTCTAAGTTCAATTGTCAGACTTCGTATTTTTTTTATTACAGTTGTGTGAAACATGCATGACTTTTTCACACAAAATTAAAGCTAAAAATTACACTTTTTTTTACAATTTTTCCGCTAGATCAATATTCACCCAAAAACTCATCAGATTTGCTCACTGGCACATCACTTGGGAAAAATAACAGATTAAAAAAAGAACCTGTGGTTTATTGGTGTCAACGCACTATGTAACTTAAAACAACACCCAACACTACACCAAATGCTATAACGGCTAATATAGACCACAACACTAATATATTGCCTTTACAACAAGTTTTGTATGTCACTAGTTCTTGCTTTTTCTTGACTGGAGGTGGTATTTTAGGTGGTAGAGGTGGTGTCGTTACTTTTTGGTCTTTTTTCTCTGTTAGTGCCAAACGAGGTCTTTGCAAAGGTGGCAGTAAGTTCGGTGGTGGGATTGGTGGTAATGACGGTGCTTTATGGGGCATCATAATCACTGATCCTCGAACAGAGGCAGCCCTAGTACCGGCAGGAGCAGGTAAACGGTATCCCATAAATGGTCCAGGGCCATAGAAATTAAAGTCATGCACTGAAGTAGCCCTCCGCAGCCCCAGATGATGTGCTGGATACATGTTTGGGTATGGTGTTGGCGCAAAGGGCAAGGGATGGTACATAGGCATCCCATGTACAGGTGGTATGGAATTTGCCCCATGTACAGGACATGGCTCACCATCCCACGTGGACGCTGCTCCATACACCATTTGCCCATAAGGTGTTGGAGCTATTGGGGCAAGGAGCGGCATGGATGCAGTCGAGTGCATTGTCCCTCGTGTTTCAGGTCTGATGATTTCTTTCCTGAAAAAAAACTTATTATGAATATATAAATAGATTTGGGTTGCATGGAAATTGGAACATGCACGACACGGGACTACAAATCTTCCTTCCTGTATGTTCTGCATAACGAAAGATTAAGTCTGCATGGGTTACATAGCTTGAAGGCTTATATGAAAAGGTCTTGCGTTTATGTTACGATGTTTAATATTTATTGACATTTCCGTAAGGAAGCAAACTTAAACTCAAGGAGCAATAATCTTTAATATGCAGTACCTAAGCCGTGGAGCAAGTTTCAAATTAAGCCAACATTCAAATGCTGTCTGGTTCTGCATGCTCTTCACCTACCTCGTATAGATTTACTTTCAGATGGCTAGGATAAAAAACGGATCCCAGCAAAAACAAAACAGGCTTAAACCTATCATGGTCTCACTTACTCTAAAGGGAAAAAAACACAAAACTGAAACCAATCATTTTTTATGACAACTTCAAGCCACTTCATGTAGCATATTACCAATAATATGGTACGAAATTAGAGGACTTGTAGAGCTTGTGTATGTTTAAATTCGGCCTCTAGAAGGATCTGTTAAATTGAAGGCTTTTAGAAATTCGGTAACTTATTTTAAAGCAAACACTT
This sequence comes from Artemia franciscana, assembly GCF_032884065.1. Taxonomy (NCBI): domain Eukaryota; kingdom Metazoa; phylum Arthropoda; class Branchiopoda; order Anostraca; family Artemiidae; genus Artemia; species Artemia franciscana. The sequence goes on from NC_088876.1 coordinate 10,559,021, forward strand.
AGGCACAGACAAACGCTTAAATAGTAAAAGAAAATGCTAAGAGCTTGTGCTACTATAGAATTAAGGTTTTATGAAGTTTACGTCTAAAATCCCTTTATGCATAATGCATTTCTGAGAGTGATGTCTCTGCTGCAACTTTTTGTTTGATAGTAGATTAAGTTATCAAGCAGCCAAAAGGATATACACAAATACATAATCAATTGCCTGCTGGCAATTGAGTGTAATTAAAATCTATTACTTTTGAAAAGTAAAAAGCAAATATAAAGTAGGCTATTAAATTTCTTTGTCAATATTTTTTATGGCAGATTCTCAAAAAACCAGTAGCACAAAGATCAGGGAACTTTTGGATACGAGCCTTCGCGCCCTTCCTTCCTCAAATATTGATATTTGTGAGATTGTCTGGCTTTTTATTTGATATTTCTTAAAATTCATCTGTTTGATTATTTTTTTGATAAGTCACCTCCCCCTCCTCATGAAAAAATCCCTCCATACATACCTAGCAATTGGACAGACTTAATATGGACCAAAAATATTCCCTTACCCTAGAAATTCAAATATTAACAAACAAAAATGTACTTATCAGGGGGGGGGGGGGGGTATGGCTTGAACCCCCTTCTAACTTGGAGATGTTTACAATTTTCTTGAATATCTTATAATTCCAGTGTGATCCTCATATTTTGACATGTAACTTAAAAACATCCACTCCTCCCTTAATGCTGCCCCCCCCCCGCCATAACGAAATCCTTCGTGCGTGTCAGTTCACTACCCTTCTCAGATTTTTGCATTAAAAAAAAACCAAAACAAAATTTTATCCGATTACTTTTTTTCACTCTTAAAATTCATCAAAATTAGGATTTAGTGCAAATGTGTTTGCGCTCCCAATCTTATAGGATGCCCCTTAAACCGTACTTCTAGCATTATTAAGTCTGATTAAGTGAAAACTAATCTAAATTCAGCCCAATATTGATTTTGATGGATTATTTTACTATCACAATTATGGTTACTAGAGCAAACCACCAACCTTCAAACATAGCTTAAGGTTACCGTGAGTGATTCAACGTACGTTGATGGCTGTCTAGCTTGATTATGTCCTTCCGTCAAAATTGCGTTTTTACCTTGGCCCGATGTTGGGACGGGAATAAGATTAACTTTTGGTTCCCATTGATGCGATTTTTTTTAAACGTAAAACAGCCCAAGGATAGGGGATGTCGGAAAATCGCAAAAACATTCACAAAGAAACCGTTCACTGCAGCCGCTAAAACGCAAGAAAACATTATGAGATATTTAAATAAAATAGGCTAAATCAAACAGTCCGTGGTAGCGAACTGTAGGTAAGGAGCGACCCTGGTCAATAGTAACCGAAACTGAAAAAACGGAATTTTGATAACAATAGATGCATCAAAAGAATTGGATTTTTATGCTGTTTTTAAATATTTAAGTTTCATCAAGCTTAGTCCTACATATCAAAATTACGAGCCTGAGAAAATTTGCCTTATTTTCGAAAAAAGGGTGAAACACCCCCTAAAATTCATAGAATGGTAATGAAAACCATACCATAAGATTCAGAGCATCAGAAAAACCCTACTGTAGAGGTTTCGAGCTCCTATCTGCACAAATATGGAATTTTTTATATATATTTTTTTTTTACCGGAAGAAAGATCACGGATGCGTGTTTATTTGTTGTTTATTTTCCAGAGCTGATCGTATCAACCCAGTGGCCCTAGAATTGCGTGAGTGGGCTCATTCGAACCGAAAGTAGAAGTTCTAGTACCTTTTCAGGTAACCAAAAAATTGGAGGGCAACTAGGTCCCCTCCCACGCTCATTTTTCCTAAGTCATCAGATCAAAATTTTAGGGTAGTCATATGGTTCAGCATAGTTGAGATATCTAATAACTATGTTTTTGAGGACGACTTAATCCCCCATAGTTCTTGGGGGAAGGGCTGCAAGTTATGAACTTTGCCAATTGTTTACACAAACTATTTGTTATTGGTAAGTATACAGACTTGGAAAGATAATTTCTATGAAGGGGGCACTGGATATCCCAGCATTATTTAAAAAAAACGATCAGAAATTAAATTAAAAAGTTTTTTCCAACTGAAGGTAAGGAAAAACATTAAAACTTAAAACGAAAATAAATTATTACGTATATCTTTAAAGATCATTTCTTTCATTCATTTCAATCATTTGAGAATTGCTCAACTTGTGACTCTTATTTTCATACGAATAGTTTCGACCTCTTTGGCCGTTTTGTTACTATGCCTTACAGAATTAGTTCCACAAATACCGCTAATTTGAGTTACAGGGGAGAATCTTTCCATGGAGAAATTTATCGAGGGAGAAGGGAATTTTCCACGGAGGGCGAGTTGGATTTCTCGACATTATTTAAAAACGATCAGCAATTAAATAAAAAATAAGTTTTTTTTAACTGAAATTAAGAAGCAACATTAAAACTTAAAACGAACAGAAAATATTAGGCATATGAGGTGGGTTGCCTCTTCTCAGTAGCTCGCTCTTACACTAAAGTTTTTTTTTTTTTTTTTAAAAGAGGCTATTATTCTAATCAAATAGCCTGCGTCATTCAGGAGTCATTTTTAAACAACTGAAAAAAAAAATCAAACTTAGGTTATTATAAGGTTATTATTAGTTTAAAAAAAGTAAAATGAATATGCAAACTTGAATAAAATTAAAGATAAAAACATTTTCATAAAAATAGTTTCGAACTCTTTGGTGGTTCTGTTACTATGCCTTACAAAATTAGTTCCGCAAATATCGCGAATTATAGTTACGTAGGAGAATCTTTCCATGGAGAAATTTCCCGTGGGGGAAGAAAATTTCCCACGGAGGGGGAACTGGATTTTCCAACATCATTTAAAAAGAACGATCAGCAATTAAATAAAAATTAAGTTGTTTCAACTTAAAGCAGGAATTAACATTAAAACTTAATACGAACAGAAAATATTACGTATTTGAGCTCCTCAATAGCTCGCTCTTACACATTTTTTTTTTTTACTTTTAAAAGAGGTTCTTATTCTAATTAAATAGCCTTCGTGATTCAGGAGTCATTCTCAAATAACTGGACCAAAAATCAAACTTAGGTTATTATAAAGTTATTATTAGTTAAAAAAGTAAAATCAATATGCAAATTTCGTTTTAATTATTCATGTACGGTTAACCAAATTCAAATCCTACATTAAATCAAAACATTCTGAAATTAAATAAAAAACAAATTTTTTTTCTGAAAGTAAGGAGCGACATTTACACATCAAACGAACAGAAATTATTCCGCATATGAAAGGGACTGTCCCCTCCTCAACACCCCGCTGTTTACGCTTACGTTTGAATCTTTGTCACAACTCTACTTTTTAAGACAATAAAAACTTTAGCGTATAGAGCGGGACGTTGAGGAGGGGACAGTCCCTTTTATATACAGAATAATTTCTGCTTCGTTTTAAGTTTTAATGTCACCCTTTACTTTCAGTTAAAAAAAACTTGTTTTTTTTTATTTAATCAAGTCCTAGAAGCCAAGAAAAACATTCAAAAACATTCTGTTCTAGCTTAGGCCAGCCCATGCCTAAAGGAAAATATAATTCTCATTTCTATGCTCATTTGTCTGGAAATTTTCCCCAAGGCCTCGTGTATTAAAAACTTATATTAATATTGGTTGTCTCAAATTAATGAAATACTTCTGATAAACATGATTAGTTTCTCATTTACTTGCAATTTATTGTTCTAAAAAACTTTCAATTCAGAATAACGGATGCGATTCTCAATGACACAGTAGAAATATTTCAACGCAGCTGTTGAACCCTTCTGACACGGAAACTTCAGCGAAAAACGCAAGAAATTTGACGGATCGTGCAAAAACGGCTATTTTTGCGTAAAATCGCATCAGTGGGAACCCAGGTTAAAACTTGAATTTTAATATTCAAAAATAAATGTTCTATGGTACGATGTTTTTCACTGACTAATTTGGCCTTGCCGTTGAGTCGCTACAACTCACAGCAATTTGGGAGGGGGATTATATTTTTTAAATATAGGGGGGCTAAATTTTTCAGTTTTTAATTTTTCAAATGAAAATGCTTGATAAGGCCCCATCCCTCCAAGAAAAGTATTTTTCAAATCTAGGGGGGATCTTTCCCTCTGATTGGCCAACCACAAAATCTTACGTTAGGAAGATAGAATGAAAAGACATACCTATTGACTTTACTGAATTTCCTGACCTCCACCATCAGCTTACTAGTTTACCCAACTAACAACTGAAAACCGCAAATTAGCTTGAATTCGATCTTATTCTTTATAAGCCAAAACCATTTCAAAAAGCATTTATTCTGGTAATCAATTATTATTAATTGTTGTTATCTTACAGCTTATTATTTTGCATTCTGTGATGGCCTATAAGTCATATTAATTATAACGACATCACCAAACCCCATCTGTTATTGTCATTAGTTATAATCGGTTGACATGGAAAGCACCGTGGGGAATCAGCTCACAAGTTGAGTAAAGTAGGAGTATCAAAATTGTCTTATGCTTTTTGTTACCTAGAAGTGATTTATGCCAAACGGATGACTTTTTAGTAAAATTAAAGCTAATTCTGGGAATATTAGTCTTAAAAGTAAGATATTACTTGATCAAACAGTTCGTGGTAACGAACTGTAGTAAGGAGCGACCCGGCTCAATAGTAATCAAAACTCTAAAAAATTGAATTTTGATATCAATAGCTACATCAAAAGAATCGCATTTCAATTCTGATTTTAAATATATATGTTTCATCAAGTTTAATCATACCCATCAAAAGTTACGAGCCTATGAAAATTTGCCTTATTTAAGAAAATAGGGGAAACACCCCCTAAAAGTCGTGGAATCTTAACGAAAATGACACCATCAGATTCAGCGTATCAGAGAACACTACTGTAGAAGTTTCAAGCTCCTATCTACAAAAATTTGGAATTTTGTATTTTTTGCCAGAAGACAAATCACGGGTTTGTGTTCATTTGTTTGTTTTTTTGTTTTTTCTTTTTCCCAGGGGTCATCGTATCGACCAAGTGGTCCTAGAATGTCGCAAGAGGGCTCATTCTAACGGAAATGAAAAGTTCTAGTGCCCTTTTTAAGTGACCAAAAAAATTGGAGGGCATCTAGGCCCCCTCCCACGCTCATTTTTTCCCAAAATCAACGAATCAAAATTTTGAGATAGCCATTTTGTTCAGCATAGTCGAAATCCATAATAACTATGTATTTGGGGATGAGTTACTCCCCCACAGTCCCTGGGGGAGGGGCTGCAAGTTACAAACTTTGACCAGTGTTTACATATAGTAATGGTTACTGGGAAATGTACCGACGTTTTCAGGGGGAGTTTTTTGGTTTGGGTGTGGGGTTCATTGGAGGGGGCTATATGGGAGGATCTTTCCTTAAAGGAATATTTCATGCGAGAAGAGAAATTCAATGAAAAGTGCGCAGGATTTTCTAGCATTACTATTAAAAAAAAACAATGAAAATATAAACATGAAAAAGTTTTTTCAATTGAAAGTAAGGAGAAGCATTAAAATTTAAAACCAACAGAGATTATTACACATATGCGGGGTTCTAAAAATACTTTAGCATAAAGAGCGATGTATTTAGGAGGAGATAAATACTTCGCTCTTTATGCTCAATTATTTTTAGTAATTTCAACTATTTATTCTACGGCCTTTCTGATTGAGGGGTCATTCTTAAAGAATTGGGACAAAACAAGATTTAGTGTGAAGAGCGAGGTATTAACGAGGGGACCAACCCCCTCATATATATAATCAAAAATATAAGAATATAAAAGTTTGTTACGTAAGTTAATTCTTAAGTTACGTATATTTTTTACTAATAAAAACGTTCGTTAAAAATCAACAGTTCTAATTGCCTTTTTAAGTTACCGAAAAATTTGAGGGAAACTAGGCCTCCTTCTCCACCCCTTATTTCTCAAAATCGTCTGATGAAAACTAAGAGAAAGCCATTTAGCCAAAAAAAGAATTAATATACAAATTTCATTTTAATAATTTATGTGCGGAGAGCCAAAACCAAACATGCATTAATTCAAAAACGTTCAGAAATTACTCCGTATATGAAATGGGTTGTACCCTCCGCAATCCCTCGCTCTTTACGCTAAAGTTTAACTCTTTGCCACAATTCTACTTTTTAAAACAATTAAAAGCTTTAGCGTAAAGAGCGATGGATTGCGGAGGGTACAACCCATTTCATATGCGGAGTAATTTCTGTTCGTTTTAAGTTTTAAAGTCGCTCCTTACTTTCAGTTAAAAAAATTAGTTTTTTTTATTTAATGAGCCAGAAAAGACGAACTTATTTCGGGGAGAGAATCCATATATGAGTGAGAAGGTTCATTCAAAGACATAAGCCGGGTATTTATTTATCATAGGTAGGCGACGCTGACCAAGGACCGTCAGAACCAATTACTCATCATTGCAGGACTCAACGGGTTTTGCAAGAACTGCAATATTTGGCTGCACTCTTACATGGTCAACTTCGCCTGAAAGACGCAGATGAAGACAGGGACATCGAATATTTGGCAGCACACTAATTGGTTACCTATATTGGCTATATTTCACATGGTCAACTTTGCTTGAAAGAGGCAGATGAAGACAGGGGTATGGAAAGAGCAAGGGGGAGGGGAAAGCCGTCCTCTGCCTCTATATGTTAATACGTTCTAAAACCGCACTGGCTATACATGGCGTATGAAAAACAAGAAAAAATAATAGATCAAAAACAAAATTTATTAGCCGAGAAAAATGAGGGTAATTTCAGGCAGTAGACAGAAGAAGAAACGAAAGCGACAGAAGCAGATATTTTGGCAAGAACCTCCGCCAAGCTGTCTTCGGTGCTCTGTTCGAGCTTATTTCAAAAGATCAGTTTTTTCTCTTTTTTTATCATTGAAGACGGCTTGGTGGAGGTCTTTGTCGAAATTTTTACTTCCGTCATTTTCTACCCACTGGCTGACATTACCCTCGTTTTCCTCAGCTATTTAATTTTATTATTTATTTGATTTTTTCTTGTTTGCCACCCCCTCTATATGTTCCTGGTGGGAGGTAAGAGAATGTTACAAAAAAATCAGTAAATTACGTCGAGTTAAGGTTATTAAGACTGTAATGATATATTTTGGAAAAGGTTTTTTGGAATGGAAGTAGTTGTGCCAACCAGTGATTTCAAACCAAATCCTATGGTCACAGTTATAACAAGTAGAAAAATTGAACACAGCAATGTTATAGTAAACTGTTATTTTATTTTATTATAAAGCCTTGGGACAAGAAGGGTTTATTTATTTACATATACTGTAGCCAATAAAACTTTCAATGTAAGTGTTTTGAAGGGCTATTGGTGAATAAGCCAAAACAATTACTAAACAACTGTTTTTTTAGTCACTGTTGTGTATATACATGATTAGTCCATTTTTATTGAGAAGAAGATATTGGATTTTCAATCCAATAGTAGCATATTATTCACCATGTGGCAATTGCAGTTGCCTGTCAAATTCAGACTAGTTAATAACTGGGATAATATACCTTAGTGCCTCACAAGGTTTTAATGCCCCCTTCCCAACGCCACATGGTATCATATCACAGTTTTAAGGTCATTTTAATTAGAAGAATTGGAAGTTCAGAACACATTGCCTCTGGGGATAAAAAGGACATGTTGCAAGGGTTCCGTCTCTTTCGTCGATGTTGCATGAGTTTCATCACTAATCCCAAACAGTACGTACTCGCTTCTGAACCCCATTTATAAAAGATAATAAAGATAATATTTATTTTTAAAATCCTACTGAAGCTTTGAGAGAGCCATGGGGAAGGGGGCATTTGCTTCCTATATTTTGACAAATAAGTTTTTCCCATATTTTTTAAAATGCCTTGTTTTGATGTTTTAATTGCAAAGGATCGAAAGAAACGACAACAAAATTACTCCCCTTAGATTTGGAAAGACATTTTCCCCCCTCTCCTATATTTTGGAGAAATGACAGCCCTGTATAATAAAATACTTAACAAACAGAAAATGATACCCTGTCATCGGTAACGCGTATTCTCTATCTCTGACCTCTATTGTCAACAGTAAAGCTCTGTCTCCGATCCCAGTTGGTCATTATTACGAATACCATCCGTGCCTTGGTGATTGACTGAAAAATAATCCAATTTCACCAACAATTATCAATTGCTAATTAGAAGTTTTATTTGGCTATAAGCTTTCCGTTATTGTAAATGAAATGGATTTAAAAGATAAATTAGTGATGAAAATAAGCTTCCTTCAAAAGGATGCTAAGCATCCTTAAAGTTTTCAGATAAAATTAAAGAGCAGCATTAAAACTCAAAACATGCCTGTATATGAGGAGGCTTGTTGATTTGAGGCGCCCGTCAATACCCTACTCTTTACTCTAAAGCTTTACTAGTTCTCGATTGAATGCTTTTCGGTGCACAAACACTGCGCACTCGTCCTAAACAACAAGTCTGCATTGCTGCAATACTTAACCCATCCCAGATGATTTGGAAATGTTGCACGTGGGAGTTTCTGCAGACTGTATATTCAGAGGCAATTTCAAAGCGGAATGAGCAGTTCTTTCACCAAGCAGCGGGGTTACGACTATTCCAGACGAAGCAAGGGCCAACGCTGTGTCATTCTTGGATCGAATTGATGACGTAAATTGGACATTCCTAATCTGGCCCTTTCTCTTTGAGCCGCAAGCCTGGTGTTGCGTTCCTCTGGTGTTTCCTCCTGGTGATCCCTTTTTTTGGGGGGGGGGCGCGAAGCGCCACATCAACAGCTAATAAAAAATAAAACCTTAATATAAAACTTTAGACAAGTAAACTGTTTTCAAACCAGTTTTTCATAAAGGAAATAGCAAAACAAAACCAGTTATAACAAAACGTCATAAAAAACAATCAAGAGCCAGAAATAAAAGTGTAACACAAAGAAACAGTGTTTCTTTTTCCATTCATCACGAAAATAATAGTAAATAAAAATAGAATTATCGACCAAAACCATTTTTGGCAAAATCATTTTCGGCCTTTAATACATATAAAAGAAGCAACTGTCTTAGTTTTTGGGAATAATGTCAAATTAGGACATTTTTCTTTCCCCTTAATGCAAACAACTTCCTCCCCCAAAAAGTTCAATTCTTGACTATGTGCCTGATTTTGTTCACTAATGAAGTATCATAATCGACTCGAAGTAATTTTCCACATTTATGAAAACTTAATTGCCTTGTATTACCTTAATTGCACTTATGGAAAAGCGTGTGAGATATCATACCTTTGTTCTTCTGAATCGAAGTCCGAGACTGATTCTGTTGACGTTACATCAGTTGATCTTTGATCCTTCATAGGGGATGCAGAAGATCCCCGAAAAGGCGGCGGAGGCTCGCTATTTCGATTCATTTTCTAAATAAGAAAATCACTGTTTAGATATTTGATATTTGTTTAATCACTGTGAAAATTTTTGTGAATATTTGTGAAAATCACTGTTTAGATATTTCGAAGGAAAGTGAATAGGAAAACTGAAACATAATAAAAATCAGAAAGTAACCAATAGAAAAAGCCAAACTTTAGCGAGTAGAAATTAACACGAATACAAGTGATTTTACTGCACCTCTTCATACCTACATTGATCTGTGAGTTGCATTTGCTATTTACTGAAAACTAAGTAGACTGCTTCAAATGTAACATGCTGGCGTCTGTAAAAGTTTTATTTAAGTCTTTATATTTTATTAGGTCTAATTAAAGAAGTATAAACAATATTCATGAAAAATGCACTATTTTACGATTATTAATACGAGAATTTAACTTCATAATTAGAATTTAGCTAGTCAAAAGCATAAGTAAAGAGCAATTCCTGGCAATGATGACCAGACTTTAATAAAAAGATATTGGTTTTTCACAGCGATTATAATGCAAAATTGCGCAAAGTTTGAAGAAACTTGTCTAAACTTAGAACTTGGGAGGATAATCTTAGAAAACAGGGTAAACATTCCTAAAAGGGGGAGTGATCTTTGTCAAAATGATACTTTAATATTTAATGTTTATTTAATATATTATATCAGAGATATATTTTATATAATATTTTTATATATTTTTTAAGATATATTTAATATAATATTTAATTATAATATAATATAATATTCGTTCACATTCAGCAGTCAATGGATAAACTTGTCTGACTGCTTTTGCCCGGATACAACGGTTGCTATGCTATGTTGTAGACTTATGTGAATAATAGCGTGATAATTGCTTAAATTAATTGTTACAATATAATCTTGGATATAAAGGAGTGAGTTCTACGTTCGAGCTAGTTCCTGAGGAATCCTGATGTGGTGTTAGCCGTGCCCTTTTAACGGTTTATGCAAATTGCACGCTGTAAACTAGCGTGGGTAAAAAATAAGTTTTTGTAAAGGTAGGTGACATATTATTTTGATAAAGTCAGGATGGGAAAGAAAGCCAGACCCAAACGCAACCGGACAGAAGCTGAGCTATCGGATCCGGTTACGAATTCTACTAGTAATTCGGATACGAGTGTTAATGCGGACTGCCAGAAAACGAATGCAGAGAATATCATTAAAATTTTTGAAATGGTCCAATCTATAAATGTGAACATGGAAACCCTAAAGCAGAGTGTATTTGAAATTCAGAACGATTTGGGTACAGTTAAAAGTCGTGTTATGGTGCTTGAAAATAAAAGTAATGCAACGGACAATGAAATTGCAACAGTGAAGTCGGAATTTCTAACTCTACAAAGTATTGTAAAAGCCCAGTCACAGCTGATTAAGAAATGCAATGAGGAAATGAATGTGGTTGTGTCCCAGTCTCTTGTTGATGAAAATCGGGACAAGTTGCATAATTTGTTGTTTTGGGGCCTTAATGATGTACCCTTGAATGAGGCTGCATCTCGGGTTTCTGAGGTGATTGTAGCTGGTTTGTCACTCCCACTTGACAAGTTGCCACCATTCACTGTGGTTCACTGTTCCAAGAATTTTGTTAAAATTAGGGTGGACAGTGTCCAGGCACGTTTTTTGATTCTAAGTAATGCGAAAAAATTAAAAGGGAAAGAGTTCGGTGTTTATAAGTCTGTTTTTATTAGTGATGATGTCTCACCGCGTGTGCGGGTTTTGCGGAAAGAATTACTTGGGTTACGTAAGCGTTTGGCGGATAAAGGTGTGGAATGCTGGGTACCTCCTACCCTACCACCCAGCATCTCTGTTAAAAGGGACAACCGTGTTATTAAAGTGCCTTGGTACAATGCTAAGAGTTTGTTGGATTCTTAATTTTCTTTTAATTTTTCTTTTTTGCAGTTGTTAGAATTAGTGAGTGTTTATTTGTTATTGAAAAGAATAATTAAAAAAAAATAATAACAAAATTTAATAAAAAAAAATAAAACTTACTATTTTGTCGCAATAATTATGGTTGTGTGATTGTAGGAATTAGTAGCCGTTGTATTTGGTAACTTGTACATGGATTCGTTACGGGTTAACGAAATACGGCCTGTTTCTTTTTGTGTTTGTTTTTTTCTAAGATGGAAAGCGTCATTCTTTTGTTGTTTCTTATATTCTATTTTGTTCTTGTTTAGTTCTTTTTCTTTTCTTTTTTGTTTTGTTGTGGAGATGAGGCCAAATTACTTTGTTGTAAAACTGTATAAATATGGTTGATGATGATTGTGGCACCCCGGGCAACAGCCGTCTTAAAATTTTGGAAGCTTCATTTGTGGATTTTGGTAGTATGTTTACGGAGCAGCTCCACCGGAATTATGATATTGGGATTGCTGGTCAATATGTTTCTTGTAATTCAAAGTACTTATTTAAGGATGGTTTGAGGTCCGTGAATGGTGGTGGTGATTCTGAAGATCTCAGAGTTTTCCATCTTAACTGCCAGGGTTTGAACTCATCTTTTAATTTTATAAGCGAGATATGTGAACTTTCCATTTTTCAGGTTATTGGTCTCACAGAAACATGGCTAAATGAGCATAACTCTGCTCTCTTGGATATTCCAGGGTATACATTTTATCATAGGAATCGTCAATTTCGTCAACATGGAGGTATTGGAGCTTATATACGGAGCGATATCGAGGTTTTGGTAAGAAGTGATCTAGTGCTGTTTCACGAGATGTTATTTGAGCCACTTATCCTTCAGCTCAGGCTTAAGCCAAAAGATGTTTATGTTGTTGTACTATATAGACCACCATCTGGGTCTATACCGGCCTTTTTTGATATGTTGGAGGAACAGTTGGATAAACTACCTACTGGTTCGCACCCATTCTTCATGCTTGGGGACTTTAATATTGACCTTAATGATATGAATTCGAATACTCCTATAGATTTCCTACAGCTTTGCATGTCATATAGTTTATTTCCCACTATCAATATTTGTACGCGTGTTACCACTTTAACGGCAAAGCTACTTGATAATATTCTTTCTAATTCTAAATTTTCAGATCCAGGGGTTATTGTTACTGATGTTTCTGACCATTTTGGGATTTCGGCAAGTTTTAAAGTTTGTTTTCCGAGGCTGCAAGGTCCTAGACTGAAAATGAGTATGTTACCTGTGCTCAACCAGGGTAACTTAGAAAAGTTTAAACAAGAGATTTCTAATGTTGATTGGAATAATAAAGTTGAAAATCTAGATGATATAAATATAAGTTTTCAAAGATTTTATGATACATTGATCTCTATTTTGAGTAAAACTTGTGTAGTGAATCGGACAAGGTCAAGGAAAAAGATGCCCAAAAAGCCGTGGGTGTCACCTAGTCTTCTGCGGTGCATAAATAAGAAAGACCAGTTATATAGGGATTCAATAAGGAATGAAAATGATCCAGTTTGCACAAGAATTTATAAAAATTATAGAAATGCTCTTAATAAACTTTTGAGAAACGCGAAGAAAAAATATTTTGAGTGTAAATTTAAAGATGCTAGTGGTAACCCAGCTAAAACTTGGAAAATTATTAAAAGTGTTATATCTTCAACAGATCCGGTTCTGCCTGACGAAGTTACTGCAAGTGATGGGTTAAAATCGAATGAGCCTGCTGTAATCTGTAATGCCCTTTCGGAACATTTTGCAACTGTTGGGGCTCGATTTTCTCGTGCTACAGTAGCTTCTGATAATGATCCTCCGCTTGAGACTTTTATGGGTACTTCTGTCGATGTATCAATGTATCTGAGACCTGTCACTCATGATGAAGTTCGTAAAATTATCTTTGAGATGAAAAGTTCTTCGGCTGGGAGTGATTCCATTAACCTTCTTGTTTTAAAAGCCGTGTTTCCAAGCATTTCACATATATTAACGTCCCTTATTAATGTTTGCTTTAAGCAAGGGAAGTTCCCCAATTGTCTTAAAATTGCAAGAATAACTCCTGTGTTTAAGGGTGGTAATAAGAATGATCTGGGGAATTATAGACCAATTTCATTTTTACCTGTTGTTTCACGGGTTTTAGAAAAATGTATTAATATTAGAATTTATGAGCATTTGGAGCGTCATAAACTTCTACATACCAATCAATTTGGTTTCAGGAAGGGCAGAACAACAGAAATGGCGATTTCATTTATTACTACTATAATTAATGATGCTCTTGATAAAAAGCTTAGGGTAGCTGGTGTTTTTTTGGACTTAATTAAGGCGTTTGACACTGTTGACCATCGAATATTATTTAAAAAATGTGAATTTTATGGATTAAGGGGTGCTACATTGAGTTCGCTGTGGAGTTATCTTCAAAATAGACAGCAGTATGTCAATTTACAAGGATTTTTGTCTAGTAAAAATGTTGTTAATTGGGGGGTTCCCCAAGGATCCGTACTGGGTCCGACTCTGTTTTTAATTTTTATTAATGATCTACCGCATGTTGTGAAAGCTCTGCCCAGAATTGACGACTTTGTTGACAATGGTACGAGTAAGACCCAGCTTACTATGCCCTTATTTGCTGATGATACAACCTTGGTGTGTGTTGCCCCTACAGAAGAACTGCTCATGTCAACGATAAATGCAGCAATGAGCAGGATATGTACATGGCTTAAAATAAACCACCTTGACCTGAATATAGATAAGTCAAATTTTGTTATTTTCTCTCGATCTCCGAATTTTTACCCTTGGTTTACGGAAATAATTTCGGAGCGGGGAATTATTAAACGAACAAGATTCACCAAATACCTCGGAATCAATGTTGATGAAACCCTATCATTTAAAGATCATGTGAAGTCAGTTTCGAAAATATTGTCACGTAACTTAGGTATCATGCGCAAATTAAAACATATTTTCCCCTCAAATGCTCTACGATTGTTATATTTTTCCCTGATTCACCCGTACATTTTGTATTGCTCGTCGATTTGGCTTGGTACTTTCCCTTCGATAGTTCATCCAATCCGTGTGATCCAGAATAATGCTGTCCGAGTTTTTTGTGGTGTTGGGAATCTGGAGTCTTTGAGGTCTATGTATAGTGATTTAAATATAATGCCTGCAGCTGGATTACGTGATTTTTATACGTTGATTTTTATATATAGGTATTACAGAGGTAGCCTTCCCGATTGTTTTACAGGAATATTTTGTGAGAGGTCTGATGTTCACCACCACAATACTCGGATACGAGGTAATACTGAGGTTCCTCGATTAGTTTCAAGTAGGTCTTCTTTTTCACTTATTTACAGAGCTTCAAAACTTTGGAATAAACTGAGTATAGATATCAAGGAAATAGGTAGCCTTGACCAGTTTAAGTCTGATTTACGTGTGGAGTTGCTCGGTAGGTATGCTTTTGAAACTGATTAACTAATATAAATTTTACATAGCTTATTCATTTGTAATATTTATGTATTTTTTTTTGTTTTTTTTGCTGTTGTCTTGGGGTCACGCAAGGGAGTGTATTGTTTATGTTTTTTTGTTTTTTGTTGATCTTGGTATATGGTCTCATTCTCCATAACTTCTTATTCTCCATATTGTCTCTTTTTTTTCTTTGAATTTAGCACAGCCTCGCAAGCTTCGCTTATGTTGTGCTATTGATTAAGAAATGTTTTTTTCTAATAAAATTGTTCTACTACTACTACTACTACTAATATATCAAAGAGCCTCGCAGCAGAAGTTTGAAGTATGAACATATGAAATTTCAAAATTTGTCATAGAAGGATGGTCGCAGATACGTGTTTATTTGTTTGTTTTTCATGATACGGATGATCTTGACGTCCCATTTAAGATAGCCTTGGAACAAACAAGTCATGATAACGAACGAGAAGGATAAGGGACGAGGTGAAGAAATAGGGGGACGCCCCGTAAAAACAATATTCCTAAAAAAAAAAATTCATTCAACAACTTGAAACTAAGTCTGAAATTGATTCAAATTTCCTGCTAGAAATTTTAAGGGGTGGACTTTTTCAGCGATGGTTACCATTCTTAGAAAATTATTATAAGAAAATTAAAATTGAACGTAGACAGCTTGGGCCGAGGGCTATGGACACTTTTCTCACGCTTAAAATACCTTTGGATCAAATAGGTCGTGATAATGAACTATAAGTAAAGAGACCCCTGTAAGCAGAAATCAAAACTCCAGGAAAGCAAAATATTGATCACAAAGGTGCATCAACAGAACCTATTTATTTCTATTCATTTAGACAACCGTATCAAAATCTGACCATTAATCAAACTTAAACCATGAAATTGTTATTATAATTTTATTTCCCTCGTAGAAAATTGAGGAGTAAATATAACAGAACAATCTGATCAGACCAAAATAAAGTAACAAACTCAAAATGGCAAATGCGACAAAATCATGTCAAAAATAATTAGGCGAAAAAAATAATGCATGTGAATTTTAAATTAAAAAAAAACGAAATAGATTTCTGTCACGGAATTAATTTTTACCTTATTACATTTTAAGGTTATTACGTCAAGCGGGCCTTTAATTCTATTCATAGTTTTCAAGGATGTATTGCGAGTGCTTAGAGGGAAACCATATAAAAACTTAAGATATTTGAAAAATACTAATTTCATTTTAAAAGGATAAGGCCGAAAACTGCTTAAGATTAGGCTATTGCTACAGAGCTGACCATAGGGAGAGCCATCGACTAGTAAATTCTTTTTAATATCTCTTGTCTCATTCAACTGGGCTTCGGGTTCTCTCAGAGAATCTAAATATTCTCGGATCATATCATTTGAATGACTTATAGCAAATACGCTAATCGATAATCTGGGTATCCATAGAGTTTTTCTTATATTCATCGCTAATTCACCGTGAAGAGGCTAGAGTCCTAAAAGCTTATAGTAAAAACATTTTTGGGCGGATTAACAGCCAAAATATTTAGTCACTCCCCTCTTCATCACGAAATTTGAAGTTTACTTGCCCAATTCACCCCCCTCCTCACACACACCTCCTGAAATTTTCAACTCGATCCCCAAAACCACTCTTGACATATTGAAAATAAACTTTTTTGACAACCAGATAACCCATTTTGCTTAACCCAATTTTACCCAATAATAAAATGTTCTAAATAAATTATCAAGCAATAACTTAATAAATCATTATGGATTCCAACAAAATAATACAGCTCTAAAACTAAAACTAAAACTCTAAAACTAAATTAATTTATGATGTAGTTTGTATTTTAGCTAAAAAAAAATATTAAAAAAAGATTGTTAATAAGGATAATAGATTATATTTATCTGTAAGTTTTAGTACTAAACAAATAGAAGATATTAATTTACCCGGAATCTTAAATCAGCGGAGAGTGAAAAATGCCTTTCCAAGTAATTTGATGCATAATGATAGTCCGATTTTAAAGTATAAATTCTCAAAACGATGGGTCAAATGATTTTTAACTATAATCAAACAGTTCGTGGTAACGAACTGTAGTAAGGAGCGATCCGGCTCAATAGTAACCAAAACTCTAAAAAATTGAATTTTGATATCAATAGCTACATCAAAAGAATCGCATTTTAATGCTGATTTTAAATATATAAGTTTCATCAAGTTTAGTCTTAGCCATCAAAAGTTACGAGCCTGAGAAAATTTGCCTTATTTAGGAAAATAGGGGGAAACACCCCCTAAAAGTCGTAGGATCTTAACGAAAATGACACCATCAGATTCAGCGTATCAGAGAACCCTACTGTAGAAGTTTCAAGCTCCTATCTACAAAAATGTGGAATTTTGCATTTTTTGCTCAAAGACAAATCACGGGTGCGTGTTTATTTGTTTGTTTGTTTTTTTTTTTGTTTTTTTTTCCCAGGGGTCATCGTATCGACCAAGTGGTCCTAGAATGTCGCAAGAGGGCTCATTCTAACGGAAATGAAAAGTTCTAGTGCCCTTTTTAAGTGACCAAAAAAATTGGAGGGCATCTAGGCCCCCTCCCACGCTCATTTTTTTCCCAAAGTCAACGGATCAAAATTTTGAGATAGCCATTTTGTTTAGCATAGTCGAAAATCATAATAACTATGTTTTTGGGGATGACTTGCTCCCCCACAGCCCCTGGGGGAGGGGTTGCAAGTTACAAACTTCAACCAGTGTTTACATATAATAATGTTTATTGGAAAGTGTACAGACGTTTTCAGGGGGATTTTTTTGGTTTTGGGGGTAGGGTTGAGGGTGGGGGCTATGTGGGAGGATCTTTCCTTGGAGAAATATGCCATGGGGGAAAAAAATTCAATGAAAAGGGCGCAGGACGAATCTGGTCACGTTAGAAAAAAATGTCAAATTAAGAGCTTAATATACAATGCTGGGTGTTCGGAGCCTCTCTATTATGGAGTATTATTTGAAAATAACACAACTATACGAGCGATAAAACATGTATACCACAACCATAACTCAACTAACGAAAGAACTGCTAAGAGATAACACAACTATAAAGCGAAAACAGGTGAAAACTAACGGGAAAATAAACGAACTAAGAGGTGGAAGGGGCCCAGAGAAAAAATATAATCCTTTTTCAATTTTGAGCCTAACTTCCGCAAAGGAGTAATAATGTCAGAAGCCCCGAAATACCGAATTATTTTCTTTTCAAACACTTCGTGGTAAGGAACTGTAGTAAGGGGCGACCCGGCTCAATAGTAAACGAAACTCTAAAAAACGGAATTTTGATGCTAAAAGATACATCAAAAGATTCGAATTTTTACGCTGATTCTAAATATTAAGTTTCAATTAATTTAGTCTTTGTCATCAAAAGTTACGAGCCTGAGAAAATTTGCCCTATTTTGGAAAAAAGGGGAAAACATCCATTAAAAGTCACAGAATCTTAACAAAAATCACACTATCGCATTCGGTATATCAGAGAACTCTATAGCAAAAATTTCAAGCTCCTATCTAAAAAATGTGGAATTTTGTATTTTTTGCCAGAAGACAAATCACGGGTGCGTGTTTATTTATTTGTTTTTTTTTTTTTTTTTTTTTTTTCCCAGGGGTCATCTTATCGACCAAGTGGTCCTAGGATGTCGCGAGAGGGCTCATTCTAACGGAAATGAAAAGTTCTAGTGCCCTTTTTAAGTGACCAAAAAATTGGAGGGCAAATAGGCCCCCTCCCATGCTCATTTTTTTCCAAAAGTCAACAGATTAAAATTTTAAGATAGCCATTTTGTTCAACATAGTCGAAAACCATAATAACTATGTCTTTGGGAATGACTTACTCCCCCACATTCCCTGAGGGAGGGGCTGCAAGTTACAAACTTTGACCAGTGTTTACATATAGTAATGGTTATTGGGAAGTGTACAGACGTTTTCATGGGGATGTTTTGGTTTGGGGGTGGGGTTGATGGGAGAGGGCTTTGTGGGAGGATCTTTCCTTTGAGGAATATGTCACGGGGGAAGAAAAATTCAATGAAAAGGGCGCAGGATTTTCTAGCATTACTATAAAAAAAAAAATGAAAAAATAAACATGAAAACGTTTTTTCAAATGAAAGTAAGGAATAGCATTGAAATTTAAAACGAACAGATATTATTACGCATATGAGGGGTTCTAAAAATACTTTAGCATAAAGAGCGAGGTATTTAGGAGGAGATAGATACCTTGCTCTTGATGCTAAAATATTTTTAGTGATTTCAACTATTTATTCTACGGCCTTTTTGATTCAGGGGTCATTCTTAAAGAATTGGGACAAAACTTACGATTTAGTGTAAAGAGCGAGGTATTAACGAGGGTACAAACCCCCTCGTACACATAATAAAAATATAAGAATATAAAAGTTTGTTACGTAAGTTAATTCTTAAGTTACGTATATTTTTTACTAATAAAAACGTTCGTTGAATATTAAAAGTTCTAGTAGCCTTTTTAAGTAACCGAAAAATTGGAGGGCAGCTAGGCCTCCTTCCCCACCCCTTATTTCTCAAAATCGTCCGATCAAAACTAAGAGAAAGCCATTTAGCCAAAAAAAAATTAATATTCATTTCAATAATTTATGTGCGGAGAGCCAAAATCAAACATGCATTAATTCAAAAACGTTCAGAAATTAAATAAAAAAAACTAGTTTTTTTAACTGAAAGTAAGGAGCGACATTAAAACTTAAAACGAACAGAAATTACTCCGTATATGAAATGGGTTGTCCCCTCCGCAGTCCCACGCTCTTTACGCTAAAGTTTTTAATTGTTTTAAAAAGTAGAAATGTGGCAAAGAGTCAAACTTTAGCATAAAGAGCGTGGGACTGCGGAGGGGACAACCCATTTCATATACGGAGTAATTTCTGTTCGTTTTAAGTTTTAATGTCGCTCCTTACTTTCAGTTAAAAAAACTAGTTTTTTTTTATTTAATTAGATACTTAAAAAAGTTGACAAGAAGAGTAATTGGAAACCAGTTTGTAATTGCGAGAGCTCTGAGACACATTATTCTCTAAATATCAAATTTCGTTAAGATCTGATCACCCGTTCATAAGTTACAAATACCTCATTTTTTATATTTTTTTTTAATTAACCGTCCCCCACTCCCCCCCGGATGTTCAAATCGGGGAAACGATTATTTTTAACTTAATCTGGTCTAGTCCCTGATAAGCCTGCCAAATTTCATCGTTCTAGCTTATCTGGAAGTGCCTAAACTAGCAAAACCTGAACAGACAGATAGACAGATCGACCGATAGACCGACATAATTTGCGATCGCTATATGTCACTTGATTAATACCAATTTCCATAAAAACTCCTAAACGAGGCTTCGATTATCGAGCCATTGGTATACAAAAAAACTTTAGCGTAAGTAGAGAGGGAGAGGGAGGGGGAAAATGTCAGATCTCCGTTTTTTATTTAAGATCAATCAGAGTAAAATATTATACACAAACCAATCGAATATATAACCATTTTTTTCGAATTGAGTAGTACAAGTAAAAACAACGTAAAATCTGATTCAAACTAAGATTAAATGAAAAAACTAGTTTTTTTAACTGTAAGTAAGGAACGACATTAAAACTTAAAACGAAAAGAAATTATTCAGTATATGAAATGGGTTGTCCCCTCTTCAACGTCTCGCTTTTTACACTAAAATTTGACTCTTTGCCACAATTCTACTTTTTAAAACAATTAAAAGCATTAGCGTAAAGAGCGAGGCGTTAAAGAGGGGGGAACCCATTTCATATACTGAATAATTTCTGTTCGTTTTAAGTTTTAATGTCGCTCCTTACTTACAGTAAAAAAACTAGTTTTTTTCATTTAATTTCTGAACGTTTTTGAATTAATGCATGTTTGATTTTGGCTCTCCACCATAGGACTTGTCCAATCTTATTGAATTTTTTGTATTGAATCAGATTAACAGATTATTAAAATGAAATTTGCATATTAATTCCTTTTTTGGCTAAATGGCTTCCTCTTAGTTTTGATCAGACGATTTTGAGAAATAAGGGGTGGGGAAGGAGGCCTAGTTGCCCTCCAATTTTTCGGTTACATAAAAAGGCAACTACAATTTTTAGTTTTTAACTAACGTTTCTATTAGTAAAAAATATACGTAACTTAAGAATTAACTTACGTAACAAACTTTTATATTCTTATATTTTTATTATGTATATAAGGGGGTTTGTACCCTCGTCAATGCCTCGCTCTTTACACTAAATCATAAGTTTTGTCTCAATTCTTTAAGAATGACCCCCTGAATCAGAAAGGCCGTAGAGTAAATAGTTGAAATTACTAAAAATACTTTAGCATAAAAAGTGAATTTTGGGCCCCTCATATGCGTAATAATCTCTGTTCGTTTTAAGCTTCAATGCTACTCTTTACTTTCTCCTTAATTGAAAAAAAATTTTCATGTTTATTTTTTCATTGTTTTTTTATAGTAGTTTTAGAAAATCCTGCGCCCTTTTCATTGAATTTCTCTTCCCCCATGACATATTTCTCCAAGGAAAGATTTACCCACATAACCCCCTCCCCTCAGCCCCACCCGCAAAACCAAAAAAATCCCCCTGAAAACGTATCTACACTTCCCAATAACGATTATTATATGTAAACACTGGTCAAAGTTTGTAACTTGCAGCCCATCCCCCAGGGACTGTGGGGGAGTAAGTCATTCCCGAAGACATAGTTATAACGGTTTTCGACTATGCGGAACAAAATGACTATCTAAAAATTTTTATCCGTTGACTTTGGAAAAAAATGAGCGTGGGAGGGGGCCTAGGTGCCCTCCAATTTTTTTGGTCACTTAAAAAGGACACTAGAACTTTTTATTTCCGTTAGAATGAGCCCTCTTGCGACATTCTAGGACCACTTGGTCGATACGATGACCCCTGGGAAAAAAAAAACAAAAAACAAAAAAAAACAAATAAACACGTACCCATGATTTGTCTTCTGGCAAAAAATACAAAATTCCACATTTTTGTAGATAGGAGCTTGAAATTTTTGCTATAGGGTTCTCTGATACGCCAAATGCGATGGTGTGATTTTCGTTAAGATTCTATGACTTTTACGGGGTGTTTCCCCCTATTTTCCAAAATAAAGCAAATTTTCTCAGGCTCGTAACTTTTGATGACAAAGACTAAAGTTGATGAAACTTATATATTTAAAATCAGCATGAAAATCCAATTCTTTTGATGTATATTTTAGCATCAAATTTCCGTTTTTTAGAGTTTCGTTTACTATTGAGCCGGGTCGCTCCTTACTACAGTTCGTTACCACGAACTGTTTGACTATCGCAAATATAAGGAGTTGTCATCCAAAGTCCTTGACTCTGCGCTAAAATTTAATTCTTAGCAACAATTATTTGAAAAAACAAAGGCCTTGATTTAATTATATTAGCTTAACATAATAAAATTTTTACATTTTCAGTTTATATTGTTAAATAAATTGTTAAATAATATCGTTAATTAAATTTATATAGCGTTAAAGTGGTAACCAGTAGAGAAAACCCTTTTCATTGCCAAATCTTGTCAAATATTCCTTGCACTATGAATGGTTTGAGGGAAGTACGAGTCCAGTTTTAACCCAAACAGGGGGATTTTTTCTTTAGGGGGGTATGCTTTTCCCTCATCACGTACACAGGACACATTTAAAAGTTAGAATAAATATACAAATTATATTTTGAAAATTTTACAATTTTTGTAAATTTGAAAATTTTGAACATTATTTTGTTAGAAAACAAAACACACAATTAAACAAGCCAGTAATTATTTTCCTGAAGCATCTTAACACAGTTTTGTAAAACAAGTGGCTTTTGTGAAATTGTGGGCTTGAATTCCCTTACGCCCCTCTTGGATGATCCCTGGTTATTCATATGAAAAGCTAACATTTTCCCTAAAAAATTGACTTGCTCCAGAAGGTCATCATCCAGATGACGTTTGCATCCAAAAGACGTTATCGGCTGATCTGCATTTTGGTGCAGATCAGCCGATAAAACTGCCGATAAGCGCTCGCTTTTTCGTGCTCTTCAGATGGACACAATATTAAATAAGCTTCAATTTAGCTCAATGACAAGAGCAGCCGCTATTTTGTCGCCACGACATCCAGCATAGCTAAAACTAAACACGAACCCCTAGAAATTTTCACCCCCAGGATTTGTCTAAAGAACTTCCCCACCAGGGTATTAAAATTGTCCTTGTCTTTGGACATTTTCAGGAAGCAGGTAGGGGGGAGGGCCCCCAAAAAATATTCTGACCCTATTGTGCTAAAGTCAATCTGCTGCTGTACCAACTAACTGTGCTTTCTGTTAACCTTTATTGCATGCTTTTCTCGTAATTATTTTAATTTTCCTTAATTAATAGCAATAGGAATGGTCTTAAATGCTTGAAATAATTGCCGACTCACTCAGAAAACTATTAAATATGGAAACAGGCCAGGTATTGTTAAGTAAACAGTTATGGGAAAGAAATAGTCCACCGTTCTTCGGGTTTTTTTCACATGTAATCAACGATGCATTTACATTACAAAAGAAAAACTTGTGTGCAAGATGTTCTGATTAACTTCCTTTTGTTGATTAGTCAACACAAAAAATTGTAGTTTTTAAAAATTTAAATAAATTTTAAAGATTAAATAAAAGATTAAATAATATAGATTAAATAAATCTATAATATTAATTTATACTAATATATTTATTATTATAAACGTATATTTTATTATTAAACGTATATATTATTTATATAATTTAATTGTTATATTTATTTATTTATTATTATTTATTATTTAAATATAATATTATATAATATTTAATATTATAAATATATAATATTATTATAATATTTAAATAATATTATTTAAATATTATTATATATATTTATTTATTATTATTTATTTATATTTTATTAAATAAACGTATATTTATTATTATAATTTAATGTATTATAATATATTAAAGTTAAATTATCAATATATAAAATACTTAATTAAGTACACAAATTTATAGTTTTTCTAAAAGATTTCAATGACCAGAAACTGGATCCAAGTTAGAGAAAGGAACTATGCTGTGCTGTTCCTTGTCAGGAAAACGTGGGAAACTTACCGCGTGGGAAATGCTTACCTTAGCACGTGGGAAACTATCGAATACAAAAAGCGACCATTTTGTATTCTCTTGTTTTCAGTTCTATATCCGATCTTTTCAATAAAAAATTAGTAATAATGCGCACGACTGCAGCACCAATTATAAATCCCGCTTGTAAAACCACGCTGAACGCTGCTCAACTTTCAAGCGTAAAATTTATGATTATCTAATCAGAGTGAAGATGACTTAATCTTTTTTTTTAATTACTAAATATTGAAGCTCAGAAAAGTAATTTTCCCATTTTTAAGATGAACCTGGCAAACAATATAAGGAGGTAGTACTAGCGTGCAATAATTAAGGACAAATTAGTGTTGACAAAGTCTTTGCAAACTAATTTTTTGCTATTTCAATTGTCAACTTCTCTAGTATAAGTGTGACATTAAAACCAAGGTAAATAATCATTCAGAAATCTTAATCTTTTTTGCTACATGTGCAACCCCACGGTGGGGCTCGGGCATCAGCTATCTTGGAAGTAAACTTTCGAAATGTCACCTTACGTTATTGATAAGAATAAAGCTACGAAGATTAGGCGATTTGATAGGTGAATATTAAACCCTGGTTTGAAAACCGGAAATTTATATGGAAACAGTGTCATTTCGTTTTAGCCTTTTTTTAAATCTGGAGGCAACCTTGAAAAGAAATGGATAAACTTTTCTCGTTTTTTTTTTTTTTTTTTTTTTTTTTTTTTTTTTTTTTTTTTTTTTTTTTTTTTTTTTTTTTTTTTAAGGAGTTTGTTCCTAGAGAAACTAGAGTTAACCTAGAGATGGAGCTAGGGTTGAAGCATAGTGCAGCTTGAAACTAGGTTAAACTAAAATCGATTCAACCAAACTTGACTCAAATTCGAGTTGAATATCGACTCGGTTTTGAACTTCGATTATAAGACCATGCCTATGCTAGAAACTTGAAAAGAAATTTATAAGCTCTTCTAGTCGTCTACTGTCAAGGGAGTTTACTTTATCTACAGACGAGGCTTTGGTCGAAGCATCGTGCAACTCGAAACTAGGTTACGTCGAACTAAACTTGATTTGACCGAAACTTGTCTCAAATCTGACTTTAATATCGATTCGATTTTCCCTTATATATATATATATATATATATATATATATATATATATATATATATATATATATATATATATATATATATATATATATATATATATATATATATATATATATATATATATATATATATATATATATGTATATATATGACTTTAATAAATAGTTCAGCAGCCTCCAGGCGGCTGTTTTGCTAATTTCAAAACTTATTAAATATAATGCTTACAGGTTTCAAAAGAGGTCGCGTTGTGTTAGTGTTTCTGGAAGTTCCACTTCTGTTTGAAGACAACTTTCCAGACGATGAAGCAGTTCCAGCTCCTAAAAAAAAAAAAAAAAATAATAATAATTCATACTTTACGTGCATTAATCATATCTGTAAACAAAATTATATCGAGTTCTGTCATTAGATAGACTTCTAGTTGATATTCAAAGGGCTTATATTTAAGTAAATCAAGCCCTGAAAAGTAACTTTTAAGATAGAGGAACGGCGTCAATGCATCCTGAAAAATCCCAAATTATAAGGCAGGACACACTCTCAAGGAATCTTCCTATACCTCCCATGTTAAACATTTGGAGTTTGCCTGACGTTCCTGAATTAGTGATTTCGACGGTTTTTGTATCAGTAAAAATAGAAAAATCTGGTGAATATTTTGATCTAATCAAATAATAAAGCCGACAATTATTTTTTTTTGTAGTTCCAAAATAATTATAAAACCTGTTTCGGGTTTGCATTCTAGATTGCTATACTTGACACTGTTGCTGTGGGGTATCAAAAAATAGAGCCTATTCAACAATCAGAAACATATTTATATAAATAATTTCTGGCTGCAGTCCCTTCAAATACTTTAAATATTTGTGTTCCAAGGTAAAAAATTTCCCTCAAAAGACTAGATCCAACCGTAATCGGAGCGTGTGAGAATGCATAAATTACACCAAGGGACTAACCACTGGGATTGTTCAGGAGCGATTCAGTCAAGTATTATCTAGTTGTAGCCTGTTTAAACAGAGTCTATAGAATAAGTAGCGTACAGACATCAAACTGCTGGTTGATAATACATATACAAAATTCAATTGTATAAATAATTACAAGAAGAATAGCCAAGGATAACCTGGACCTAGTCGTAATTTTGAGTGAGAAGCCCCCTTAAGTTCAACCCTCTTATGTTTGTTTAGTTGAAGCGACGAAGAAAATTGATACCTTTGTATTTGACCGACTTGCCGCCTAAGAAAAAGAATTGACTAGGGAGCTAAATTTTTGGACTTTGGCTAGGCCTTATGTTCGGAGGTTTCGGAGACTTGCTGAATTGTTCTGAAATTCTACAACTGAAAAAAAAATTCGGTAATTGAAACCCTTCAAGCATCAGATTAAAAAGAAGAGGTTTTTTGTCCGAAGTATCGTATTCAGCTCCACAAACTATCCAAAAGGCTCGTATGAAGTATGGTGCGTATTCATCTTGATTGGGGAAGAGAATTAGAAAAGATAAGCATAATTCGGTCTAGGCGTCCAGGGAAATCCAAAATAATCCTAAATTAAAACTCTGTCCGGAGTTTCTGGAAAGTCGGAAAGATGTCACGAATTTCCACGACAGAAAAAAAAAAATTCTGCAGTAAGAACACTTGAAGCATAAGATTTAAAAGAAGAGGCTTTTTGGCTGAATCATCGGATTCAGTTCCACAACCTTTCAAAAAGGCTGGTATAAAGTATAGGGCTTATTCTGCCTGATTTGAGAGGATGATCCGATAAGCGGCCAGAAAAAATCGTTTGAATGAAAGTGAAATTTCATTTTTCCTCCTTTTTTTTCTTCTAGAAATGACGAATGCAGCTTGGGTTTCTCTCCATTTTTCTCCAAAGAAGAATATCTACTCCCTTCAGTCAAAATATAACTCTATTTTGTAAATTTGTGAATTTTCCTTGGTGAGCAACGAGTTTCCATGTTCTATTACACATTTCAGCAAGGTTTTGTTCTTCATGATTTTAAAATGGGTTGTATCAGGAGAACTGAGTTTAATGGGTAGTTGGGTCTACTTTATAAGATCTCAGCGTAAAAATAATATTCCGTCAATACTATAAATTGTCTAATTATTTTCTAAGTTAAAAACCCTACCCAACAAAGAATTAAGCCACAAAATTTTAAGTAAAATCTAGACTTGAGAGAACTGAATTTAAGACTGAATCCTGACCACGTGTACGGGGTTTGGTTGAAAAGCCCTACTTTTAACAACCATAGATCTTTCTAAAGCCGACAATATTATTTAACGGATTATTTAAACGTCCTTTTAATATGTAAACAGTCCCTGCAGTTCCAAAAAACTATCATTTGCCATTTTTCATCACGATTGATTGACTTTTCAAACATTTTAGGAGTAATCAAACAGTTCGTGGTAACGAACTGTAGTAAGGAGCGACCCGGCTCAATAGTAACCAAAACTCTAAAAAATGGAATTTTGATACCAATAGCTACATCAAAAGAATTGCATTTTAATGCTGATTTCAAATATATAAGTTTCATCAAGTTTAGTCTTACCCATCAAAAGTTTCCAGCCTAAGGAAATTTGCCTTATTTTAGAAAATAGGGGGAAACACCCCCTAAAAGTCATAGAATCTTAACGAAAATTACACCATCAGATTCAGTGTATCAGAGAACCCTACTGTAGAAGTTTCAAGCTCCTATCTACAAAAATGTGGAATTTTGTATTTTTTGCCAGAAGGCAGATCACGGATGCGTGTTTATTTGTTTGTTTGTTTTTTGTTTTTTTCCCAGGGGTGATCGTATCGACCCAGTTGTCCTAGAATGTTGCGAGAGGGCTCATTCTAACGGAAATGAAAAGTTCCAGTGCCCTTTTTAAGTGACCAAAAAAATTGGAGGGAATCTAGGCCCCCTCCCACGCTAATTATTTACCCAAAGTCAGCGGATCAAAATTCTGAGATAGCCATTTTATCAGCGTAGTTGAAAAACCTTATAACTATGTCTTTGGGGACGAGTTACTCCCCCACAGTCCCCGTGGGAGGGGCCACAAGTTACAAACTTTGACCAGTGCTTACATATAGTAATGGTTATTGGGAAGTGTACAGGCGTTTTCAGGAGGATTTTTTGGTTGGGGGAGGGGTTGAGAAGAGAGGGATATGCTGGGGGAACTTTCCATCGAGGAATTTGCCATGGGGGAAGAAAATTTCCATGAAGGGAGCGCAGGATTTACTAGCATTACTTATAAAAAACAATGAAAAAATATATATGAAAAAGTTTTTTTTCAGCTGGAAGTAAGGAGCAGCATTAAAACTTAAAACGAACAGAAATTATTACCCATATGAGGGGCTCACCTCCTCCTAATACCTCGATCTTTACGCTAAAGTATTTTTAGTAATGTCAACTATTTATTTTACGGCTTTTGTGATTCAGGGGTCATTCTTAATGAATTGGAACAAAATTTTTCTTTTACTAATAAAAAGATTCGTAAAAAATTAAAAGTTCTAGTTGCCTTTTTAATTAACCAAAAAATTGGAGGGCAACTAGGGTTCCTCCCCTGCTCTGTTTTTATCAAAATCATTCGATCAAAATTATGAGAAAGCCATTTAGCCAAAAAAATAAAAAAAATATGCAAATTTCGTTTTAATTATTCCTCTGTGGAGAGCCAAAATCAAAACATGCATTGATTCTAAAACGTTCAGAAATTAGATAAAAAAAACAAGTTTTTTCAACTGAAAGTAAGGTCCCGCTCTTTACGTTTAAGTTTGACTTAAAACGAAAAACTTAAAAAACTTAAAAACTTAAAACGAACAGAAATTACTTCGTATATGAAAGGGGCTGCTTCCTCATCAACGCCCCGCTCTTTACGCTAAAGTTTATTACTGTTTTCAAAAGAAGAGTTGAGAGAAAGAGCCAAACTTTAGCGTAAAGAGCGGGGCGTTAATGAGGAAGCAGCCCCTTTCATATACTAAGTAATTTCTGTTCGTTTTAAATTTTCATGTCGCTCCTTTATTTAATCACATCTACAAGGCGTTAACGATGCTCATGGTGCGCCGTGTCACGAGGAAAGAACCATGCGGTGCCCTACAAGACGAATCATAAGGCAATGAAGTCACTTCCCTAGAGCAAGGGTCATCAGTTGTATTCATTAGTTCCATTTTAAACTCTGACACCCATATTTTCATCATGAAATAGGATGGATAGTGTCTTCATGCACGCTACCCATTTCCCCCTTAATTTGCTTTTGCGTGAAACCGAACGCTTTTAATCCGTTCAAATTCAAATATTAACTATCTGTCGATTCCTAAAGACAACCACATCTTCAGAATATAGCAAGTCGTTCTTATGCTATTTGATGCCAGGCATTTTCACCTTATTTTTTGCTGGTTTTTAGCTAATTTTCCTTTTTCAATTTTTTTTTCCAAATTGTATATGGAGGCCCGCATATTTACTGTATGTTTTTAAGTTGGATGCTCACTTTTGATTAAAATAAAAAAAAATTATTTTCTTAAAATTTCTTTCTAAATGGATTAAAAATGAAAAAAAAACCTTGACAATCTATGAACATAACTGAAAAAGAGGGCGCAAAAGTCAATATGATCCAGTTTAGTCCAGTCTATTTTAGTAAATTAAAAAAAAAAAAAAAAAAAAAAAACTAAAAACATTTTGTCTCCTCTATAACTGAAAAGTTTTTACTCTTTTCTAAGACATGAACTTGTTTTATCTAATATTCGAACATAAGTTATTATGGCCTCTGGCAAGTGTTCTTATCCCTGAGCTATCCAGTACTGCACAAAAGCATTTGTTTTATATACGTTCTGAGACCATACTGGCTATGCATGACGTATGAAAACAAAGAAAGGAAATAATAAATGAAAAGAGAAAGAACGAATAGGTGAAAACGAGGATTTTATCAGCCAGTAGCAAAATATGAAAAACAAGCAAATATTTTGACAAGGACCTCCGCCAAGTCGTCCTCAGTGCTCAAAAAAAGAAGAAAGAGGAATAAAAGAAACAAAGAAGAAACAACAGCAAAATCTAACCTTTTTAAGTGAACTGCGCGAGAGGAAAAAGACACTGAATCAAACAACAAAAACCAACTTGAAATCAAGGAAGGAGAAGTTACCAATTAGATTGAATAAGTATCCTTTGCCTTGCAACAGATTTCGCCTGTCTACAATTTCGGTTTTCGTTAGATATGCGGACAGGTTGTCTTATATTAGACTGGGCGAAAATATTCATAGAGTCTTTTAATATTAAATAATTATAAATTGGGCTTAAGGAAATATCTCCCGTGTCTCTATTTATAGCCAAATTTCTATTTATATGATTTTTTTTTATATCAACTGCCTCTTTAAAAACTAAATGGTCAGGATCTTCGTATATATGCTGGGCCAGAGCTGAATCAAAGTTGTCATTTTTATTTTCCAGTCTCATGGAATTATCTATTGAAATTTTGTGTTCTTGCAATCGTTCCCCTAGTTGTTGATGGGTCCTTCCAATGTAAAATTTTCCACATGAACACGGGACTCAAATTGTCTCCAAGACTAAAAAACTTTTATTTATCTTTAAGATAAATTTTTCTTGTCTGATATTCAAACCTGAGCTACCACGGCTACAGGCAAGTATTTTTACCGCTGCTCTATCAAGTTTAGCCGCCTTCCTCGGCCAGCTTATGATTGGTTACCAGATAGACCACAAAGATGAGGTTATCCAAAAAACTCCTTACTGCAAACTTACGACAGAAATCTGAAAATGCCTGAGACCTTGTTAGTAAATGAGCGGGATGATGTCACGTTGCGGCAATGCTTCGGGACGAATGGAGAAGCTTCGTTGATGTCCCGTCGACCGCTCCTGAGTAATTATGGTGTAAGTTTTTTGTATACTATGGCACTTTTTAGGTGAATTTAAAGTAAGCTGATTAATGTATAGAGTGGTGAAAAATTTTGAACCGTAACATTTACATTACGCAAAAAAAAGCGGTCAGTTGGAAAGTATTTCAAAATAGTAATGTCATAATCAAAATTGGTAGCAAATAAACCAATTAATTTTGATAGTACAACGGTAGTAAAAGGTATGAGCTTTACTTCAAAAGTTTGGTTACGCTGACAAAGTCCATGTTTTGGTTTCTTTTTAATGGAATACATAATCCCTGGTGGACCAACAGTAATTTACATATCTTGTTCGTGTATGGCCTTTGGAGAAGAAAGACACCAGGCTGTTAATCGTCATAATTGTTAATTGTGACATGGTGAAGACATGGTTAATCTACCATGTCTTCTCTACCTCGTTAACCTGTCACTTGAAGTCGGCCAATTCCCTGAAGCGCTTAAGCAAGCAAAGGTCCTACCACTGTTCAAATCAGGCAATAAGCAAGATATGACGAACTATCGACCTATAAGCTTGTTACCGCTATTCTCAAAGATATACGAGAAAATAGTACATCGACAGCTGTATGAATATTTAGACAAGCTCGGAATATTAAGTGAGTCACAGTTCGGTTTCAGAACAAAATATTCAACTGTTCATGCGGCATACCATCTAATGGAGTGCGTTAATAGTGCCCTAGAAAGGAATCTTATCCCTCTTACTATGTTCATAGATTTTAAAAAAGCATTTGATACCGTTTATTTTAATCTTTTGTTAAGTAGGCTAGCTTGTTTGGGAGTCCGTGAGAAGTGTTTGGATTTGTTTAGGTCTTACTTGCATGGTAGGTCCATCAAAGTTATGATAGATGATGTGGTAGGGAAACCCTTCAATGTGAATTGTGGAGTGCCCCAAGGTTCGGTATTAGGACCTTTACTGTTTCTTATATACGTGGATAAAATGCGTTTTTACATTCCTGGTGCCGTAGTTACATCATTCGCAGATGACACAGCTGTCGAAGATCTTATAGAGATAACTAATGTAGCTTTGGAGAATTTATCTCAGTTCACAAAGCATAGTTTTCTTGCAGTGAATACTGAGAAGACTAATTATATGATATTTAGTCGTATTGGTAAAGTTGTAAATAACTGTCATAGTATTCTTTTACAAGGTGTTTCCATTAGTCAGGTTTTTCAATGTAGATATCTAGGATTTTATTTTGATGTAAATTTTAGTTGGATTCATCATTGCAAAGTTTTATCTTCAAAATTGGCTCGCGGAGTCGGTATTTTAAGAAGATTTCATAATTTTTTTCCTTTACATGTCCTGAAAGCAATTTATTATTCAATTGTACATCCGTATTTAGTGTATGGTTGTCCATTGTATGCAAGCAATTTTTCTAGTCATGTAAAAAGGGTCCAGATTATGCAGAATAAGGCAATTAGAAGTTTGGGTGAGTATCTTGCGTGTGGTAGTACTAGAGATAGTTTTAGAGATTTAGATATTTTGAATATCGATTTTATTAAATCTCAACAGATTTTAATTTTTGTATACCAGGTTTTAAATGGATTGTCTCCTCAATATTTTAGAAGTTTTTATCGATATAATTCAAATTATCACGATTATTCTACTAGGAGCTCTGATCAGCTGACTAGTGAAATCAGGCATACAACGCGATCTGGGTTTATGATTAAACATGTAGGTGTTGTTATTTGGAACTCAATTCCAGAGAGTGTTAGGTGTTCTGAAAATCTTATGTTATTTAAAGTAAGAAAAATTTTTTTTTTTGAATAAATTAAAAATTATATTGGTTAAATTTTTATCCCTTTTTTTTCTTTTTTTATGATGAGAGATGTCTGCTTAGAGATTGTATAGTGTTTCGTCTTTTTTTTTTTTTTTTTTTTTTTTTTTTTTTTTTTTTTTGCGTATTTCTTTGATTTTGAATGAATAGTTATCATTTATTTGTTGTATTTTTGCTGCTAAACAGGGACATTTTAGGTCCCTAAATTGAGCAGTATATTATTGATTGTAAGTGCAATTTTAGTAATTTTTATTTGATGAAATAAACGCATACCTACCTACAATTTTGTTTAAATCTCAATTCAAAGACACCAGAAAAGGGGCAGCAATAGCAGGATTTAGAACAGGAGGGCTCAGTGTGTTTTACCCCCGCGTCCATTCGAATCCTGCTATAGCCTACGCTCTTGCAGATTCTTTCATGACTTTATCCAGAATTTTTAGAAAGGTAATAAGATTTCCTCTGGAACTGAAGGGCTATAAGAATAGAGTTTTATTACCATAAATCGATTAAGTAAATTCTCATTCAGCAAGATCTATACCCTATTCAAGCCTAAAATTTTTTTTGCGGTCCAACGTGGTAGAAATTGCCAATTTGTTGTGGATCTATGTCATATGTTGCTTAAAAAAGGGATTAAAACTTTCAGATTCAGCTTTGGATAGACAAAGTTCCTCCTTCCTTCTGCATGCAAGTGTGAAAGACCGTAGCTCTCTTACGCTCTAGAGAGGGTCTGAATGATTCGATGTGAAAAGGTCTTAGCAAATAATTGTAAGGTAAATCAATTCAAGTCATCGAGCTGAAAAAGTATTTTTGAAATACATGCTAGAAATCACTAATCTGCTGTGGAGCAATGTCTTTTGTTACTTATGAAGTGCACTGAAGCTGTAAGGTATATCCTCGGAGATGAAAAATTCCCACGCGTGGAGGCTCGTAGCCCCTGGGTACCCAGAGGGGGGTCTGAATGATTCGATTAGGGGTAGTCATTGTAAAGAACTGTAGTTCAATTTTGTATCATTTCTGTCGGTCATAGAAACTCGGAGAAAGGGCCTTTAGACCGTGATTGAAAGTACTAGTGCCCTTTTTAAGGGGTAAAATTGTGCAAATCATTCCGAGCTGCATAAGTCCCACAGCAATCCAACACCTACATATGGCATCAGATCAAAGTCAAAATGTGATGGGCCCTCCATCACATAATGGGCCTTAAGTCTAGGGCCCTCCAATCGTGCAGAATGAAGATTCTTGCAAAACCATGAATGCACCATTCTTCAGCATATCCAAAATTTATAAAATATGCATTAGTGTCTTCCTGGTTTTAATGATTACAAGACAAGCTCAAGAATACTTCCATACCACATCAGTTGAAAATATAATTCCCATTAAAAAAAAACCATAATATCTTTTGATTTTAGACTCCTATGTTGCAATATTTAGACTGAGATTTGTAATTAGCATGCTCAAAAACTGGTTATATGGCATTTTAGGAGGAAATCAGACATCATCCGTAAATTATACGTACCTAGTGTGCTTTGATCTAAGACATTCATAAAGGAAGATTTATGATTCTTAATATAATTTAGGACTATTCCTCAATGATAACTGACATCATAAATAGAATGTGATAAAAATATTTATACGAGAATTTAAGATTGGGATGGGGCGTGGGGGGGGGGATTGAAGCGAAAGATTAACTTATGGCCTCCTAAGTATACACAATGAAAATCGTTTCATGACCAACATCAATCAACGTGTCTTATGATCAGGGTTTGTGAAATATTTACAAGTGTTTAGATTTGGGCGTGCATATCTTAATACTGGTCTCAGATTTCTTAACATTGGTCCCCTAGATCTTTTGTCTCCCCCCTATATTCTGAAAGCACACCGTTTTTGGTATTTTCACTGAAAATGCTTCTTGTCAGTATATTCATTGAAACAATGGAAAAAACTAAAAAGTTGCCTCATCCCAGATATGTGAAGACAAATTTTCCCCCGTCCCAGTTTCACGAATTGACAACATTGGGACGCCTGCGTTACATATCCTCAGATCTATGATCAGAAATCTCTAGCATTCTTTATTGCCATTTTTGGTGATGACAGTTATTAAGGAAACAGAAAACATTAGACCTGGTGCAGTTCCTTTGCGACTTCAAGGGTCTTACTTTGACTCCTTCAATCGTCCAGGTTTGGCATTCATGCATGAACCTGACTTCAACAAGATCTAACGTGTTCATTTTTTCTACTAACACGCATATACGGAGCATCTGTTTTATACGACTAGCCTAAATAATTTGGTGGCCTTAACCCTTGTGCTTCACTCGTTATGTCACCCTTGGAGGCATATTTCTTAGAACTTTCTGCACTTCTTATTGAACTGGCTCTCCTAAAATTGTAATCCGAGCTAAAAAAGAAAAATAATAATAAAAATACTTATACGATTTATGACCAAGAGTACATGGGGTGTTGAAAGAATCTTAGGTTACTTTTACACGGGTTCCACTCGTTAAAAAGAGCACTAGGAATTTTGTTCCTGTTAGTATGAACCCTCTCTAAAACCTTAATGCCCATCTTTTCAACAAGTTATGTCCAGAAGGAAAAAATAAATTTAAAACAATATACACGAGACATGTCGCTCTTTATTCAGTCAACCTTCGGCTGTGATAATTAAAAGGCGACATACGCCATTTTCGAAACTTTCCAGGAGGGCCAAAAAAAAACGGAAAAAAAGTGTCTCGGCTGTGGTCGCCCTGAAGGATGAGGCAAATGGGGATAAATGGAACATATTCTAAACCAACTTTGGTAAAATTCTAGTTAATTGACTTCTTGCTATCTTGAAAAGGGTTTAGGTAAGGAAAATGAAACTTTCCGAGATAGCAAGAAGTCAATTAACTTGAATTTTACCAAATGAAACTTTCAGGAATAGGTCTACAGGCTAAAGTATGTCCCGGGAAGGTATTTTAAAGTACCCACCTCCACTCCTTCTCCCTCTAGAGGGCCCTGAAATTTGCCTACATGACAGGTCTATACCTATTGAAATTTTGACAAAACAACATTTTAACTTAATTTTCAGTTACTAGTTGCTTTTTCTCTTTCTTTAGTTCTGATAATGCAATTCTTGTTATTTGAATAGAATCTTGAGCCATATCAATTTTTTTTCAAAATTTAGGAAATGTATTTGCATAGCTTA
Organism: Artemia franciscana; assembly: GCF_032884065.1. Taxonomy (NCBI): domain Eukaryota; kingdom Metazoa; phylum Arthropoda; class Branchiopoda; order Anostraca; family Artemiidae; genus Artemia; species Artemia franciscana. The sequence continues at coordinate 10,594,806 of NC_088876.1, forward strand.
AAAGCCTTATAAAATGGAATTGAGCAAAGTTATGAAGCTGAAAACAATTTTGTTGTACTTCAATTAAGCAGAAGATCCATTTTGCAAGGTTTCACTTTTATACCACACATATTTTTAAAGGTCTTCAAAGGTCAGGGCCCTCTAGAGAGAGAAGGAGTCGAGGTAGGTACTTCAAAATACCTTCCCGGGACATACTTTAGCCTTTAAACCTATCCGTGAAAGTTTCATTTTCCTAACCTAAACCCTTTCCAAGATAGCAAGAAGTCAATTAACTAGAATTTTACCGTTTCATTTTCCTAACCTAAACCCTTTCCGAGATAGCAAGAAGTCAATTAACTAGAATTTTACCCCAACTTTTAATGCTCTTTTCAGTGACATAAATCAAACAATAGTAAGCCACTTTTTAACATCAAGTACCAACAATTAATAGTAGGCATATATCGTTGAATTAATCGGTTAGAGTAGACATACCTTTTTTAAGGATATTTCAAAAAAATCCAAATTACATCTTTTTAACTACACACATTTCTTGATACTGATTTAATGGTGTCAAATACAACAAAACTTGGTAATGAAAACCGCACTTCTCATAATTAGATGCAATTTTTTTTCTTTTAGCCGTAGGAACGCATCTAACAAAATCTTAACGTCAAACAGACGACGACCTTCAGTTGAATGTAAGAAATGGTAATTAGCCCCACCCAATACGGGCACAGTAATACAAGCCCCATGGCCGAAATTACACACCCGTATAATGGGAACGGACATTTAAAGAAGGAAAACAGATTCCCAAAAGACTTTGGCTAACTCTATTGTCACTTATACTAGTTAAAGTTTCTTTTTCTGTATTTCCCTCCATTCGCTTGCATAGCTTACATTTGGCCAGTAAACCATATGGAACCGTGAGCATAAAAATATCTGGTCATTAGGACGAACAAGAAATTTTCCCTAGATGGGGAAAGGGGGGCTAAACTCAAAAAATAGCATATTTCCAGGCCACCATTTCTAACATTTTCAAGTGGTATCAGACAAATTGCAGGCCTCCCCCATGTATAATGGTATGATAAGTACATTTAGTTTTGTAACAACATTCAAGACAGTTGCAAAACACACAAAAAAACTGTAGTTTCACGAGAGATTTAGCTGAATGAAAAATTAAATTAAAAAAAACAAGTTTTTTCAAACGAAAGTAAGGAGCAACAATAAAACTTAAAACGAACAGAAATAATCACGTATATGAGGGGGTTCGCCCCCTCGTCAATACCTCGCTTTTTAAACTAAAGTATTTTTAGTACTTTCAAAAGAGCTATTTATTCTAGTTAAACGGCCTTTGTGACTCGGGGGTAATTCTTTGACGAGGGGACAAACCTCATCATATGCAGAATAATTTCTGTTTGTTTTAAATTTTAATGCTGCTCCTTACTTTCAGTCGAAAAAACTTGTCTTTTTTATTTCTGATTGTTTTTTTAACAATACTGGAAAATCCAGTGCCCCCTTCATAGAAATCCTCTTCCTCCATGAAAAATTCCTCTATTGAAAGATCCTGCCAGGTAACCCCATCCCCACCCCTACTAGAAAAATTCCTCTGAAAACGTATATATACTTCCCAATAACTAATACTATATGTAAACAATGGGCAAAGTTCATAATTTTCAGCCCTTTCCCCAGGGACTGTTGAAGATTCAGTCGTCCCCAAAGACATAGTTATTAGATTTTTCGATTATGCTGAACAAAATGACTATCTCAAAATTTTGATCCGGTGAATTTGGGAAAAACAGAGCGTGGGAGGAGGCCCAGTTTCCCTCCAATTTTTGGTCACTTAAAACAGGCACTAGAACTTTCAATTTCCGTTGGAATGAGCCCTCTTGCGCCATTCTAGGAGCATTGGGTCGATACAATCGCCCCAGAGAAAAAGAAAACAAAAAAACAAATAAACCCATATCCGTGATCTATCTTCTGGCAAAAAACACAATATTGCACAATTTTGCAGATAGGAACTTGAAACCTCTACAGTAAGTTCTCTGATACGCTGAATCTAATGGTGTGATTTTTGTTAAGACTCTATGATTTCTTGGGGGTGTTTTCTCCTTTTTGCCAAAATAGGACAAATTTTCTCAGGCTCGTAACTTTTGATATGTAAGACTAAACTTGATGAAACTTATATCTTTAAAACCATCATAAAATCAAATTCTTTTGATGCATCTATTGTTATCAAAATTCCGTTTTTTATAGTTTCGGTTAGTATTGAGCCAGGTCGCTCCTTACTTACAGTTACCACAAACTGTTTTCTGACGCTAGACTAACCCTTCCCTAGCTAGACTTCTTGTTTTCTAAGAGCATGTGAGTGCTATAAAAATTAATAATTCTATAAGCAACCATTTAATTTAAGTTACTAATTGAATTTGAACATTAGCATCTACTTTGATTTTTCTCATTCACTGCTTTGATTTTCAATTTTCTATGATTCCACTCATTAATTATCCTATCAAGTACGGACAATAAACATTTATTTTTCTGGTTGATTTCCCATGCATAGCGTATTGAAACATCTTAGATGAAAATATTGATGCTACTATGTAACACCGTGAATCAACTTAAACCTCAGTTTGACACACTGTTTTAATGGGAGTTGGTGTCCCCCCCCGGGAAAATTCTTTCCCATGAAACAATATTTTCTACTATATTTTCCTCTTTTGTTATATAGCACATAGGATATTCTTACATAATACAACGGTAGTTATCAATTGTAAAATGTTATTGTGTTTAGTAGAAGAATTAGGGTGTTTTCTAGCAACAATTCGAAAAGAAAAACTGGAAAAGAAAAATTTATTGAATTTACAAGCCGTCAATTCTAAAATCACAATTTTGTTACTGAGAAAAAATATGAAGAGTAAAATCAGTTCAAGTCAAAATCCAATCTTAACTGTTACTAAAAGATATATTCTTTAAAATGTATCATCATTCCTAAGTCAGTTTATTTCAAGAAAACCCCAAATAGTCAAAGTGCCAAGAACATCAAAATAAAATATATTTTATCCTTAGGACCCATATTAGGTCATTAATCCCTAAAATCTGGAATACTCTTTTTTCCCTATATTCATGGCGCCAGCTACTTAAAAGTATCTGACATGCTGCTATTCCTTTACCTCGTCCCGAAACTTCGAGGTTTTAAATGTCTGTTGAGCCTTCTTTTGAAGGAGTCAACAGAGGGATTTGCAGGAATAGTTCCCAGAAAGATCGATCCAGATAGAAGTGCAACGCCGGATGAAGCTCCTCAAGTGCCCGGTTCTTGGCGTGTCCTCCTTTAGATAATCTAACCGAGCTTTGTGTCTTCTTGTCTTGTGTCTTGTCTTCTTGTCTTGTCTTGTCTTGTGTCTTGTCTTGTCTTCTTGTCTTGTCTTGTCTTTGTGTCGCCTTGACGGCTGGACAAAGGGTGCCAGAATGCGAGAGCTCGTCTGAGGGAGGCAAATTCATGTACTTATAGAAAGAGCTCTTGGCGCTACACCAAACCTTTCATTAATAGGCTAGAGAGAGCCATGTTTGGAGGTGCAGCCCGCCCTACTTTCCCTATTCTTGATCTTGTTGAGTGGTACCAACGGCATTTTGAGAACCCCAGCATATGGTGGGCATTCATATTCAGTAGTGGGTCTGAAGTAGGACTTAAAGAGTGTTATATCCAAGCTGGATGGAAGAAGGTTTTTGCAGCGAAGAGTAACGCCCAGCTTTCATGCGCAGGTGGTTCTCACCCGATCAAGTTGGTTATTCCAAAACAGACTGGTGGAGAATGAATCCCCAGTAGATGAAGCTCGTCAACTCTCTGTAAACTTTCATTATCGAAAATGAAGCTGAGGTGTTCACATAGTTCCTTTGATCGGGTAATAAGAAGCCACTTTGTTTTCGATAGATTGAAGTGGATCATCCATGCATCAGACCACTTTTTGATTTGAAAAGGATTCATCTGTAGAAAAAAGAAGGCTTGTGATGGGTCTTGTATTTTTGGACGTCTGAGTGTGTAGGGGTATCGTCGGCAAAGTGACTCAGAGGGCTTGCGAGGTTGTCTCCCATGACGTTTATACAAATGAGGAAAAGTGTAGGTCCAAAGACACCGCTCTTTCACTGAATATACGTGCTCAAGCGCCCAATCATTTTTAACGGATTTCCACGAACACCGCACACATGGAGTTTCTTTAGCAGGCTACGGTGCCATACTCTGTCGGAAACTTTAGTAATGTCCACTGACAATAGCCTAACGTCGTACCCCATTGGCAAAAGTTCGATCAACTCCTGATGCTGGACCACTAGGCAGACTAATGTTGAGCATTTCCGCCGGAATCCATATTGGCAATCGCCTAGAAAGTCGTTGGATTTCATGAACTGTTGAAATGTTTTACACTCTCATAGACTTTCCCAGCGCAAACGAGGAGGTTAGTAGGCCTATTGGAACCCGCGCTCGTTGAATCACCATTTGATTTTACGTTAAGTATAACATGGGCGAACTTCCATGTTTGTGGGAAGGCTCCGGAGCGAAAGCATGTCCGGAAAAGCAACGGCAAAGGTCCAGCTAGTTCAGCACTGCAGGATTTGCTGAAGAAATTTGGTATGTTGTCAGGACCTGTAGCCTTCGTCACATAAAGATGCCTTGAAATGCGAGAAATTTCAAGAGCAGAATAATTCTCAGGAACCAGGAGAGTCCCCTCGGACGACGGTAAAGCTTCCTTGAAAATTCTCCACCAACTCTTTATCGAAGCATGTTCAAGCTTGGTGGCGCATTTCTGCTTATACATAAACCGGGACTGCCGAATCGCATGAACTGCATCTTTGAATCCAATTCTTTCCTCTTCACTATTTGAAAGTAGCCATCGCTTGTGTGCCTTTTGCTTTGCTTGTATAGCCTTCTTACACTGGGTGTTGAACCAAAGTTTGTCCTTACTGGACACCTGGATCCACTTTGAAGGGGTATGTTTTTCGACAGAGTCGATTATGGCGTGCTGGTACTTCTCTGTAGCTTTCACTCGCACTTCAAGGAGAAAGGCTCTCCACTGCTGAGAACAAAGAATGTTTTTCAAGACGTCTCATTACCTCTTTTCTATTTCCAGATTGTTCGTTCATGCTTTATTGAAGGCGGAACATGATGGTTTCCCGACGATAATGTGGTCACTTGTGAAAGCGTGAGCGTCTATCTTAAAAGAGCCAAGGAGATCTGTAAGGAAGACGTCAAGGTGAGGTGATCCATTTGGGCTGTGATGTATGTCATAAGTGACAAGTTGTTCCAGCCTGTATGAGAGAGATAGGTCGTGCCCCTTCCCCCTTGTTGACACCAATGAGAAAATACCACCGAAAACTTTTGTTGCAAACTGTTAATCTGTGTTTATGCTAATTTTAGCTTTCGTTATGTTTTCTTAAAAATGCTCTAGAATATGGGACCGAATACATTTAAAAAAAGACTTTAATTTAAACATACCTTTATAATTTCCAAACTAAAGTTAAAACTATGTCACTTCACTTGTAAATTTGCAATTTAACACGGTGCTTACTATCGCTCCGCATTTGTGGCTAACAAGACAAAAATGATGGCTTTTGTATTTTTCAACCTTAACTGTATCTAATCAACAATACTGTAATATACCATAGCAAAATAGCACATAAAAGGAAAACGTAGGATTTTAATAATAACTGGTTATACGCTTAAAACTGGTAAAATAAAAGCTATAAAGTGGTAAAAACCAGCATTCATTTCTTGTTAAAAAGTAACACTTTCTCTCAAGCGCTACCATTCTGCTAACTCGTTGTTTTTCAGCCTTTTTAGTTTTGCAACCCTCCAAATTGGGTATATATTAGATACTACCATTGATTATTACTGACAATTAGTATTTTTGCACTGATTAAGAGTCTAAAAAAAAACTTTTATTTACAGAGGGGTTGAACCCCATAATTATTTAGATGACGAAACAAAGAATTTCATTTATTTGGCTCATTGTATGCAAAAGATTACGATTTACTATGTTCCAATTAGGAGGTCTAGTTTTTTTTTCGTTGTATGGAAGATTAGGTTTGTCACCTGGACGGCAGAAGGGAGCCATTTCACGCCATCTCTTTTCCCTTTTCAGAGGCGTCAATTGATCGGAGGCAGTGGGCTCGTGTCCCCCTTAGATTTCTCCCTCATCATCTAAGTTAAAAAAAACAACGTTTCTTCAGATATTCTCATCGAAAAATCCCTTCTTTGGTATTTTCATTGAAAAAAGGGAAAGTGCGTCATCTGCTTTAATATTCCAAAACATATCCCCAAAGTCTTCGTAACTAGACGTCAATGGAAACAGTCCGATACGGTGCAATTCAGCTATTTTATAGCATATGTTGCATAGGATGAGGGGCAATCGTTTTTGTGCAACCTCTTTAGTGCAACCCCCCTAGCAAAAAAAAAGAGTTTTTGTCCAATCTAAGTTTCAATTGAATCAAGTATTTCCTTTTAAGTATTACCATTCCACTGAATCATCATTTCTCAGCCTCTTTAGTGCAACCCCCCTAGCAAAAAAAAGGTTAGGTAATTGTCTGTTAAACGGAACACACTTAAGAATTACGCATTGTAATTAAACAGTTTGTGGTACCGAACTGTAATGAGCGACTCGGCTCAATAGTAACCGAAACTCTAAAAAAGGGATTTTTATATCAGTAGATATATCAAAAGAATCAGCTTATTGAACTGATTCTAAATACATAAAACCGCCAGTTTGGTATCATTCGTCAGAAGTTACCAGCCTAAGAAAATTTGCCTTATTTTTGGAATAGGGAGGAAACATCCCCTAAAATTCTAGGAATCTTAATGAAAATCACACTAATGGATTCACCGAATCAGAGAACCTTTTTGTAGAAGTTTCAAGCTCCTATATACATAAATGTGGGATTTTACTATTTTTGCAAGAAGACAGATCACGGATGCGTGTTTATTTGTTTTTTTTGGGTTTGTTTTTCCCGGGGGATTTTGTATTGAAATAATGATCCTAGAAGATCGGGAGAGGGTGCATTTGAAAGGAAATAAAAAGTTCTAGTGCTCTTTTTAAGGGACCAAAATGGCCCCTCTCCCACGCCCATTTATTTTCCATGGTCATCTGATCAAAATTTTGAGATAGCCATTTTGTTCAGTATAGTTGAGAGATCAAATACCTATGTCTTAAGGGTAAAATGACCCCCCAGAGTTCGTAGGAAGAGGCCTGTAAGTTATGAAATTTGTCCATTCTTTACGTCTAGTATTTGTTATCGGAAAGCATAAAGACATTTTTCGGAGGAGGGGAATTTGTGCTTAGGGTTAGATTTCCATAGGGATAGTCTTCCTTGGGGAGGGAATTTTCTGGAGGGTGAATTTTCCAGGGAAAATTTTACACCTGTAGGATTTAACAGAATTCCTATTTGAAATTATTTTTAATTGTCTTATATTGTCTTTGCCAACTCAATTTTGCATGTGGAGATATTCTGGGGGAAATATCCGGGAGCTATTTTACCCATTTTTCAATTTCTGGGGAAAATTTCCAGAAAAGAGGGCATTTCTGGGGTGATAGAGAAACTGATTAGAGATTGAAATCTTTTTCAAATGAAAGTATGCTAACGAAAATTTTTCTGGCCGAATCGTCAGATGGGAATTTCAAGGGGAGTGGGATTTTCAGCTAAGTTGTAACTATCTGACGTTGGGTATTCTTTACGTTGGATGAAAGCTCCCCGTCAGGGGAGAGAGTATATTTCATGGAGGGTGATCCCGATTTACCTGTATTATTTGAAAAACAATCATAAATTAAATACAAAAACACACTTTTTTAACTGAAAGTAAGGAGCAACATTAAAACTCAAAATGAACAAGATTTATTCCGTATATGAAGGGTTGACCCATCCTTAGTATCTTACTCTTTACGCTAAAGTATGACTGTTCGTCCTAATTTTTTAAAAATAACTACTAAAACAAAGGGGCCGTCTAAATAGAATAGGAAGCTTTTTTTTTAAAGTACTAACAGCTTTAGCGGAATAATTTTTGTTCGTTTTGAGTTATAATGTTGCTCCTAATTTTCAGTTTAAAAAACTTTTTTTATTTAATATTTGATAGAAACCGATTTCCCATCCTGGGTCTGTTATGATTTACTAAGTTTGGGTGAGAAAACTATGATGTACGTATATTTTTAATAAGTGTTTAATATATAGAAGTGGCTAGTGGTTATGTTACCTTAGGTATTAAATAATACCTTCTGCGCGGCATGCTATCAAAAAACCTTTGTCGTAGTCGTAGTTTAAATAATTTTGTTTCTAAACCATTATATTATCATGTTTTCGCATTTCAAACAGTGCGTAGTAACAACTGTAGTAAGGAGCGACCCGGCTCAATAGCAACCGAAACTCTAAAAAACGGAGTTTTGACACCAATAGTTACATTAAAAAAATTGTATTTTAATGCTGATTTTAAATATGTAAGTTTCATCAAGTTTAATCTAACCCGTCAAAAGTTACGAACCTGAGAAAATTTGCCTTATTTTGGAAAATAGGGAGAAACACCCCCTAAAAGTCATAGAATCTTAACGAAAATCACACCATCAGATTCAGCATATCAGAGAACCCTACTGTAGAAGTTTCAAGCTCCTATCTACGAAGATGTGGAATTTCGTATTTTATGCCAGAAGACAGATCACGGATGCGTGTTTATTTGTTGTTGTTTTTTTCATGGGTGATCGCATCGTCCCAGTGGTCCTAGAATGTCACAAGAGGGCTCATTCTAACGGAAATTGGAAGTTCTAGTGCCCTTTTTAAGTGAACGAAAAAATTGGAGGTTACCTAGGCCCCTTCCCACGCACATTTTTCTCCGAAGTCACCGGATCAAAATTTTGAGATAGCCAGTCTGTTCAGCTTAGTCGAAAACTTAATAACAATGTCTTTGGGGACGACGTAATCCCCCAGAGTCGCCAGGGAAAGGGCTGCAAGTTACAAACTTTGACCAGTGTTTGCATACAGTACTGGTTATTGGGAAGTTTACAGACGTTTTCGAGGAATTTGTCACGGGGGAAGAGAAATTTCACGAAGGGGATGCAGGATTTTCTATCCTGCATCCCCTTCAAAATGAAAAAAATGAAGAAGTAAATATGAAAAAGTTTTTTTCAACTGAAAGTAAGGAGCAGCATTAAAACTTAAAACAAACAGTAATTATTACACATATGAGGGGTTTATCTCTTCCTAAATACCTCGCTCTTTACACTAAAGTATTTTTAGTAATTTCAACTATTTATTCTAGGGCCTTTGTGATTCAGGAGTCATTCCTAAAGATCTGGGACAAAATCCAAGCTTTAGTGTAAAGAGCGAGGTATTGACGAGGGGGCGAACCCCCTCATATACGTAATAAAAATATACAAATATAGAAGTTCGTTACGTACGTTAATTCTTCATGCGACATTAAAACTTAAAACGAACAGAAATTATCCCGTATATGAAAGGGGTTGTCCCCTCCTCAACGCCTCGCTCTTTACTCTGAAGTTTTTTTTATTGTTTTAAAAAGTAGAGTTGTGAGAAAGAGTTAAACTTAAAGTAAACAGCCAGGCCTTGAGGAGGGGACAACCCTTTCTCATACGGAATAATTTCTGTTCATTTTAAGTTTTATTGTCGCTCCTTACTTGCAGTTAAAAGAAAATTTGTCTTTTTTTATTTAATTTCATTAGGACCTAACTTCACTTATAAAGTGCGTTCCGTTTAACAGCCAAGCACCAAACTTTATTTCGCACAGAATAGTCCACTACCACAATTTTGTATCTTGGATATTTCGAGCATTGATGCATCCGTCTCAGCGAACCGAAAGTTGTAATACAAAATGGACATATGCTAATTTAATTCAAAACTGGTTGTATGCAAATTATTATTGTCATTTAATTACTTCTAACAATCCCATCTACAATAAAATTAAAATGACGGTGCAGTAAATGAGGAAAAGCAAACACATACACAAAAATATTTACGACAACAGCCTGTAAGTCTAGCTCAACGTGAGTGACAAAAAATTAACAACTTCATTACATTTCAAACAAAGGTACTAAACCGCAAATGACCTGACATTTTCTTTTTGTTTTCCGCGAAGTTTTAACACTACGATGGGCGTCTGAAAATGGGTGGTCCTATATTTGTATATACTCTTGATTCTATATATTTAATCTTGGGCGACGTGTCCATTCGCAAATATCTATCCGTAAACATTTGGCGAAACGGAAAAAGATGGAATGCATTTTTGCCGTGTCAGTCTTATTGAATATCAGAAAGGTATCATGGTTGCAGCAGTAGGTGCAACTTAGTAAAGCATGGTCCCTAGTAATCAAAACCTAAAAAGTATATTTTCTAAGAAAATGTCCCGTGAAAAATAGTTTCCAATGGACGCTGATTCAGAAGCAGTTTTTTTTTTTATTCGTATTTAGCAGAATATTACTTTGTAACATGGAAACAAATTTTCGAGAACTTTTAAAAAAGTCCGATGCTCCTCGTAAGTGACTTTAAACTGAAATACAAAGTACACCATCGAAGTCACCATGTCAAAAACCTTAAATTCGAGACTTTCATTCCCACTTTGAACAACAGGGAAAGTTCCATTTTTGCAAGGGTAGCACTAATGTGTTCAGCTGCTTTTCTGTTTCCTTTAAAGTGCGGTTTCCGTTCACTTTTTGCCACAAAACATCAATTGTTAGCTAAAGAATGCGAATTATAAGATAGTCCGTCGATTTTTCCTTGTCTAAAACCCCCGAGAGCCCCCTTCCCCCTCACAATAAGATTTTAATTAAACCGAAATTTAGATAGTGCTAATTTAAGCAAATCAGATTTTTCATAAGCTATTCTGAATTACTAAGAAATGTATGAAAAAATGTGATTGGCTCAAAGTAGCGACAGCTAAACCTCGATTTTAGTAAATTTCATTTTAAATGGGCTTTAACGGGAGGCTACAGTTCACCATCTTGAAAATTATGAAAAATAGTTTTTTTTAACATTGATGGTTTAGCTGTTTTACGTGGTGGGGATGTATAGGCTATTGTGTCCCCTCTTTTTTTTCCACAGAGCTAATATTTCTGAGCCAAAGGCCATATATGATCACGAGGGAGCTCATTTGAATAAAAATTTATATTTTTAGCGTCTTTTATTAGTTAAAAAAGAGATTGTGCCACAAAAAAAGTATCCTTTTCGGGGCTAACATCAATTTCACGCGCTCTAGGCAGTGCTTCTGAATCTGCACTTCATTCTTTTGAAGAAAAGACCCCCCCCCCAAAGGGCACACAACTTCGGGGAACTTGGGGAAACTTCGTGGTCTCATACGTTTTAGAGTTTCAGGGTGTCCATTTATTTGTTCCAGCATGTGCGTACAAGCAAAGTCTTCGGGAAGAGGTATAAAACGGTAAAGGTCGAAAAAGAAAAAAAAAAAAACAGTGCGCTTGATTTGTCGTTAAGGCTCTACCTAAAAATAATAATCATTTTCGTTGCAATATGGACAGATGAGTCTGAAAAAATATATTATTTGATGAAATAGATGAAAAATATGTTATTTGATAAAAATTAAAATGAATATCGTTGCAGGTTCCTAGGGTACCAGTTTTTTTCCCACTTTGACAAATTTCCAAGAGTGTATGCGTACGATCTTATAGCCCTAGGCCTAAAGAACAAAATTACACCATGATTTTGATGAAATCCTGCGTAAGCAATTCTCGAATGTGAATGCAAATTTAACCGGCGGTTTTTGCACAAATTTTCCTGATACTACACACTAAATGGGTGAGCCTTATATGCTGCAAAAATGCGACGTGTGACAAATCTATGTGATAAAATTGCATATGTTTCATGGGAAAGATAATGATAAGTAGGAAGTAAAACTACATATTTAATGTCCAGTTGGTAATAACGTATTATACCGACCACACTGCTGTTCTTGATCAACTGAAAACCGGTTTCTCTGTGATAATCAGCTTATAAACTCGGGGATAATCAGCTTAGCTTGAGTGAGATAAACTACTATGTAGGTATATTTCAATTAAATATTTACTAAACAAAGTTGGTTAGGTTAGGTATTTAATAGAATGCGTTCTACGCGGCCTCCTTTCCACAATTCTTTAATGTAGTTTCCGTAATTTTGTTACTAAAGTATTCATCATATTTTGGGATATATAATTAGGATTAAGCTAACTTTACTTTTTGGGTTTGGTCGGTATAATACGTAAGTATAGTCCGATATTAAAATAAACTAAGGATGACTTTTTTTATAACTCATATACCTATATTTATATAATTGTGAAAAATTAGTGCTTTATTCAAATTCTTAGGAGTAAGAAAAAGTCCTTTACTAGACTATAGAAAAGGCTAATTTATACGGTCGTTTTTATTTCTAAATTCGCGGTGCCAGGGGCTTTTAAGAATCTGCTATGCCGGTAATTTTTTATCTCAATAACCTTTTACCGATAGTTATTAGTAACTTCTAGCACGTAATTTAAATTAAAAAAAAAACTCAAGTAAGCTCAGTTTTCAGTAAAGGGCTTTGTCTTTCCGCATTGTACGAATATAGGGAAATTTCACGAGTTTAGACTGCAAAGAAGTGATTTTTTGTACCTTTCAAATTCTCATGGCGGGTGAAAGATTATATAGAATCTTATAAATTAGTCTCAAGAATTTCCATTATGTTTGGAAAAATTATTCCTGGGGAATCGAATGGTATTACCCTTTTGTTATTACAGTGTTATCTTCAGAAGCTCACAAACAAGAATGTTGCCATACCAGACGCCTTTAGGGGGAAATAAGAGACAATTGTATACTTTATCTCCTATAGCCACCACACTCAAGTTCTTGGTCTATGTAGAACCGGTTACTTTCTGTATTTCAGTGTGTACTCGATGATTATCAGCTTGGTAATTTTATGACAGTTCATATAACGAACTTACCAATAAAGTGAACACACCACTCGATGCTTTTTTTTATGTTCTTTACGAATATAATAATCGCTTCTACCCCAAATTCAAATTTAGGCACTTTTTGAGTCCTTAAAAATGACAAATTATCAAAAAATGACGAAGTTATCGGTCGTTTCCCGACAAAATAATACTACGTTTTCTCAGTGCTAAAATTATTTATAATAAGGTTAGTTTAGGTTATGCCAAAAAGTACTTAAATTTGAGTTTGCGGTAGAAGCGATTATTATATTCGTAAAGAGCATAAAAAATGCATCGAGTGGTATGTTCACTTCATTGGTAAGTCAGCTATATGAATTGTCATAAATTAACCATCAATTTAGTGTGAGAGATAAACTATAATGTAGTGAAATTTTAAATAAGTATTTTGCTTGGTATTTAGGTCCGGTTAGGTTAGAAACCATTTAATATACGACTAGAAACCGGTTTAATATACGGTTAGAAACCGGTTTAATATACGGTTAGAAAACGGTTAGAAACCGTTTTGGGGGCTTGTTTTCCTCAATTCTCTGTTGTAGTTTCCATAATTTTGTTACTAAAGAATTTTATTTGCACCATACTAGGGTAAAGGTATACTACATAAGGATTAACCTAACTTCACTTCTTGGGTGTGATGGCTATATAAGATAAGCATCGGCAATTGCCATGGTAGCTATCATTATATTTGCAAGTTGTGTTGAATGGGGAATCACATGGTACTACTCGTTTGTTCTTATTTTGTTTAGTACAGAAGAAGGGTAAAATTCTAGTTAATTTTGACAAACAACATTTTACCTTAATTTTTAGTTACTAATTGCTTTTTCTCTGTCTTTAGTTCTGAAAATGCAATTCCTGTTATTTGAGTAGAATTCTGAGCCATATCAATGTTGTTTTTTTTTCAAAATTTAGGGAATGTATTTGCATATCTTTAAAACCTCCTAAAATGGAATTGAGCAAAGTTATGAAGCTGAAAACAACTTTTTTGTACTTCAATTAAGCAGAAGATCTATTTTGCAAGGTTTCACTTTTATAATACACATATTTTTAAAGGTCATCAAAGGTCAGGGCCCTCTAGAGGGAGAAGGAGTGGAGGTAGTTGCTTCAAAATACCTTCCCGGGGCATACTTTAGTATGTAGATTCATCCCTGAAAGTTTCATTTTCCTAATCTAAACCCTTTCTGAGATAGCAAGAAGTCAATTAACTAGGATTTTACCCAGAAGAAGTCCAGTGTAAGACTTTTACCGGATTTCTCTCTATACCACTGTATACAGGTGTCATATTAGCCTAGCTTAGATGCGATCCACATTCTACACATGTCGATTACGCACCTGAATACCGTTCTCTAAAGGAACTTGCTGGCAGGACCCCCGGCTGATGGTTCATATCCCTATGCTGCCAAGCAATCGGTGTTCTAGTATCCATATTCTCTCTTGAATTTCTTTTTCTTTCATCCATTTTCACAATCAAGACACCATCATCACACCGCACTGAAAATTAATTGAATATTTGCTGTATCTTCGCGATGTCGTTGACCTACACGCTTCCTTAGGCAAAATAGTATGTATAACTCTTTGAAGTAGGTTGATTAGCATTTACATTTAAATCTCACATACCTGCACATAACTGATTGTTTTTGGGAAAAGATATACCGAATTGAAATGCATAAGAAAATCCACAGTTAAAAAGTCAGGCTAGGATCGTTCCAGGGACGACATTTCATGAAAACCTTGGGGAGAGGGGATCATTTTAAACCTTCTCTGTAGAATTTTGCTATTAACAAAAAATTAGTTGAAGACTTTCACTTTCTGTATCACCACAAAACGAGGACTATCGAGGACACAAAACGAATGACAGTTCTGGCCTCTCTTTGGCCCAGGCAAAATCTCAATTATCCTCCGCTGTATCTCCCAAAAATTTTCAGGCCAAATTTTATCAAAGTTTTCATTTATTGACGACATTTTGCCACCTGCACCCTCTACTTTATTTTGATAAAATAAGATTAAAAAATTGCAAAAATAACTATAATCGACAGATTATTTGTTTGAAATTTTGCGTCCTAAGATTTCTGCGCCCAGGGTAAGGGTCCCATCCATCTTCCCCCTTAAACCACCACTGGGACCATCCGAAACAAGCACCGTTAGAAATAAGGCACATTGAAGTGACAGAGCGGTTGGGTTTTGGATTCAAATCACAGCCAAAACCCCGTTCAAAAAAGCGAATAGTTTTGTATGGCTGTGAAAGACTACAAACTACTACTAGTACAACTACTACTACTTCCTATTCCGAGAGACACTCTGTTTTGTTGATTTTAGGTGTTAAACACGCAGAATAGTAACATAATTTATTGTCAGATATTTATTATTTTATTGTTAGAGGTATTTAAAGTTAAATTGTAAAAATTACAAGAAATGATTATAACCGATGGATTATATGTTTGAAATTTTGCGTCCCTAAGATCTCTGCGCCCAGGGTAAGTACCACCTCTAACTCCCCCTTAAAACCAAAACTGGGACCATCCGACACAAGCAATGTTAGAAAAAAGTTGCATCGATGTGACAAAGTGGTAGGGTTTGGAGGTTTAAATCGCTGCCCAAACCCCCTCCAAAAAAGCGAATGGTTTTATATGGCTGTGAAAGACTACAAACTACTACTAGTACAACTACTACTACTTCCTATTCCGAGAGACACTCTGTTTTGTTGAGTTTAGGCGTCAAATCCGCAGATTAGTAATATTTATTGTCAGAGATTTAAAAATTTATTGCTAGAGGCATTTAAAGAAAGTCATCCAAGCCGTGTGAATGGCACGCCGGACTTGCAATCTATACTATCGAGAACGGGGGCTTGAGTTCTGGTGTTGCTAACCCTTTGTCTTGGTTGGTTTGTCTTGATTCTGCAAGCTCAGCCACCGTCGGGCTAGGTAGTGTACGATTGAACAATAGGGCTAGGCGGCTAAACAAAGCATAGTGTTAAAAGTAAATATTACCATCTAGTAGTGTGTAGGGTTAATGTAAAATTTGGGAAAGAATGACATTTAGGAAGAGTAAGTTCCTTCCGAAAAGTTTAGACGTTCATAGACTCCAGGATGAGAGTTGAGAATGACTTTTCAGGAACAGCTGAATACTAAACTGGAGAGTTCAAAATTTGACAATGTGGAAAATAAATGGAATAATTTTTGGAAAATAGTTTGTAAAGTCGCTGATGACATCTCAGCGAAAAAGGTTAGGAAAGCGGCTAGGAATATCGGTGAAAATGCATTATGTTTGATAGAGAGGAGAAGGGACTTGTACAGGAATTATCCGAGTGATAGATCATATGAAAATAAGAGGGATGTAAAGAAAGTGAAAAAAATTAAAATACGAACAAAGGAGGTGTGAAGTGGAAGCCATGGATAAAATTGTCGAATATCTGGAAGATGCAGCAAGACGGCATAATAGTAAATATTGCACTGGCATGTTAATAAATTGAAAGGGATGTAGTCAATGCCCCATGTGATGTGACTTGCCCCAGATAAAAATAGGAACGGGGCTACAATTAGTGATCAGATTAGAGTTAAAGGGAGATGGACAGAACATTTTAAATATGTGCTAGACCTTGATAGAGTTACCAGAAAATTTATATAGGAGAATAAAGGAGAAAGGATGATATATTTTGTGGAGAAGAATTAGTGGCAGTACTAAAAAGATTAAAAAATGATAAGGCCCCAGGTGCTGATAGTTTGGTGAATGAGTTTCTTAAATATGGTGGTACTACGGAACTATCGAGGTTAGTGAAGCTGTTCACTTGATCGATCTTCTTTTTAGCCAACATTACCTCTTCGAGTTCATTAATTCCTAGTCTCAGTGGATTTCCAAGTCTTATTTCTGCATTTTGAACTCTCTAAACCCCTAAAACATCATTCATTTTGCTAAAAGTTTCATCTAAAACACTCAAATCATCAACATAATGTAATTCTAAGAAAGTTTTACTTTCTAAAACGATTCCATACTCTACCATAGTATTTACCGTGTTCTTCAGGACAAAGTCCATCAAAATGATCAATATAAATCTAGATAGAACGGATTCCTGCTTAAGTCCCGATTCAGTATTTGTTTTGGGATGGGGGTCAGTGGCGTGACTCTGTAAGCTCATCCAGTGTCAACCCAGCTCTAAATAGGTACCTCGAGAAATTTGGGGAAAGTAAGCAGGAAGGGTGTATGAGAGTACTGGATGACTGGCCCCAATCCCCCAATGTACTTCGTTTCTGAAGGGCCTCGAAACGGACATCAGCACCACCGGTTTCGACATTGAGGGTCTAGTGCGGTCTGTGTTACGATCACTTCGCCATTAAATGTCCATTATTGTTAGCACATACAGCTTATATTCCAAATGTGTTTAACCCAGTCGTTAATTCCAGATAGTTATCTTTAGGGAATCGTTATAGTTATGATATTTATGTTGTTTTTTCCTTCTTATTTCTTTGTGGATTATTTATTTTTTTCTATTGAGTTTTTACTCCGTATTCATTCTATATCATTGCGGGTTACAAATAAACTTACTTACCTACTTACTCAAAACTAGTAACCTCACTTCCAACCTTATCCACGACAATGTTTCAATCACCTATAGTACTATAATCACTTTAATGTATTTATCTGGTTTCGAACAGTTCGTGGTAGCGAACTGTAGTAAGGAGCGACCTGGCTCATTAGTAAACAAAACTCTAAAAAACGGAATTTTGATGCTAAAAGATACATCAAAAGAATTAAATTTTCACGCTGATTCTAATTATGTAAGTTTCAATTAATTTAATCTTTGTCATCGAAAGTTACGAGCCTGAGAAAATTTGCCTTGTTTTGGAAAATAGGGGGAAACATCCCCTAAAAGTCATAGAATCTCACAGTCACAGTCATAGAAGACAAATCACGGGTGCGTGCTTATTTGTTTGATTTTTTTTCTTCTTTTCTTTTCCCCAGGGGTCATCGAATCGACCAAGTGGTCCTAAAGTGTCGCAAGAGGGCTCATTCTCACGGAAATGAAAAGTTCTAGTGCCCTTTTTAAGTGGTGAAAAAATTGGAGGGCACATAGGCCCCCTCCCACGCTCATTTTTCCCAAAAGTCAACGGAATAAAATTTTGAGATAGCCATTTTGTTCCGCATAGTCGAAAACCATAATAACTATGTCTTTGTGAATGACTTACTCCCCCACAATCCCTGGGGGAGGGGCTGCAAGTTACGAACTTTGACCAGTGTTTACATATAGTAATGGTTATTGGGAAGTGTACAGACGTTTTCAGGGGGATTTTTTTGGTTTGGGGGATGGGTTTGATGGGAGGGGGCTATGTGGGAGGATCTTTCCTTGGAGGATTATGTCATGGGGGAAGAAAAATTCAATGAAAAGGGCGCAGGATTTTCTAGCATTACTATAAAAAAAAACAATGAAAAAATAAACATGAAAACGTTTTTTCAATTGAAAACAAGGAATAGCATTGAAATTTAAAACAAACAGAGATTATTACGCATATGAGGGGTTCTAAAGTATTTTTAGTAATTTCAACTATTTATTTTACGGCCTTATTGACTCAGGGGTCATTCTTAAAGAATTGGGACAAAACTTACGACTTAGTGTAAAGAGCGAGGTATTAACGAGGGTAGAAAACCCCTCGTACATATAATAAAAATATAAGAATAAAAAAGTTTGTTACGTAAGTTAATTCTTAAGTTACGCATATTTTTTACTAATAAAAACGTTCGTTAAAAATTAAAAGTTCTAGGAGCCTTTTTAAGTAGCCGAAAAATTGGAGAGCAGCTAGGCCTCCTTCCCCACCCCTTATATCTCAAAATCGTCTGATCAAAACTAAGAGAAAGCTATTTAGCCAAAAAAATTAATATACAAATTTCATTTCAATAATTTATGTGCGGAGAGCCAAAATCAAACATGCATTAATTCAAAAACGTTCAGAAATTAAATAAAAAAACTAGTTTTTTTAACTGAAAATAAGGAGCGACATTAAAACTTAAAACGAACAGAAATTACTCCGTATATGAAATGGGTTGTCCCCTCCGCAATCCCTCGCTCTTTACGCTAAAGTTTGACTCTTTGCCACAATTCTACTTTCTAAAACAATTAAAAGCTTTAGCGTAAAGAACGAGGGATTTCGGAGGGGACAACCTATTTTATATACGGAGTAATTTCTGTTCGTTTTAAGTTTTAATGTCGCTCCTTACTTTCAGTTGAAAATACTATTTTTTTTATATTTAACAAACTTTTATATTCTTATATTTTTTACCATACAAGGATGGGACTTTCACTGAAGTTGTTCTATAAGCCAAATCAAACGCTTGCTCATAGTCTATAAAACTGAAGATTAAAGGATCTGACGACTCAGGCAGCTCTCAATTATTAATCTAAGAGTGAAAGTCAGGTTAACACATTCTCTCCCTTTCCTAAACCTCACTATTGTTCTTTTAAAACCTGATATCCAAGTCGAAAGCCTATCCAAGTCTAAATAATATCATCATGCTAAATAACTTGCTTCCTACAGAAACCAAATAAATGCCACTATAATTACCACATTCACTCTTATTACTACTACTACTACTACTAATAACTCACTGCAGCACCAAGCCACCTGAGGCCAACACAGCTACGCACGCTCCTCCTCCAACCTAATCTATTTAAAGCCTCCCTCTTTACACCCTCCCAGGAAGTTCCCATTTCCTTTAAATCCTTATTTATGACATCCTCCCAACCCAGACAAGGATGACCTGCTTTCCGTGTAGCCCCAGACGGTTGGCCAAAAAGGACAATCTTCGGTAATCTGTCATCCTTCATCCGTAGAACGTGGCCTAGCCATCTCAACCTTTCTTTCATTATAGCCCCAGAAAGCGGGATTGAACCACACTTTTCGTACAACCTACTGTTTGAAATACGGTCAGTCAGCCGGGTACCCAGAACAATCCGTAGGCAATTTCTCTGGAAAACATCTAGTAAATTTTCATCTGCTTTTCGGAGTGTCCATGCTTCAGAGCCATATTTGACCACTGTCATCACTGTAGCTTCCAATATTCTAATCTTGGTTTGTAGGCTTATCTTTCTATTCTTCCAAACTTTTTTTAACTGTGAAAAAACACCCTGAGCTTTAGCTATTCTACTTTTAACATCTTCACTGCTCCCACCATCTTTACTAATAATACTACCAAGGTAACTGAAGCTCCCAACCTGATCAATCTTTTCGTTACCTAAGGTCACCTGTTCATCTTCACTTATTATTACCTTCATTAAAGGGATTTAATTTTTTAAACCTCTCTATATACACCATCTAATTTTTTGTACCTCTTTTTTACGTCTTTTTGCAGTATAATTTTTAGGTCTTTTTTTTACGTAGAATTCTTAGTCTTTCAGATAGAATACAAACAATTAATAATACTATTACCCTAATGCATGGGAACGCAACCAAAATCTGAATACATTATTAATTTAGCTTAATATTTCTACTTAGAGGTCCTTCCTAGACAATATTTTTTTTTTTAGGAAATTTAAAGCACATCAGGATTTGCGAAAAAGTGAAGTAAAAAAAATTTACATAAGAATTACAGAAGGAAAAAACTATTCGATTCAACTCTGCAATTTCAGTCGATTCTGTATTTTCAAGTTCAGCGTAAATATTTTCTTGATGTATTTATGTTTCTTTTTATCCATGAATTAGTGTGGATGTATACATTTGATATCTTTTATAGTTCCCTTGTTTTTTGATTTTGTCTATTGGTCAAGTAATATAGCCCCCAAACCCAGGATTTCTTGAGTTATGTAGGATCGAGTTGACGTCATTGACGAGTCGACCCAGCTCTAAATGGGTACCTGGAGAAATTCTGGGGAAGGAAACCCTACATTGTACTTCCTGGCTGAAGGGCCAAGAAACGGAGATCAGCACCGCCGGTAGGGAAGGTAAAGTCTAACACCGTATTCTTTACCTTTTTCTTTACCATATGAAAGCGTGAAACGAAAAGTTACTGCATAAGCGAGTATTGCAAGAGAATTAATCTTCATTTGAGCAGAAAAATTTTGCTTAATGTTCCGATATGCTGATAATCACTAAGCTTCATAAATAATTTAGTATAGACACAAATAACATCACATAAATCGTTTAATCAATGCTCTTAGCAATAATAATCACAGTCTTAATAAACAAACTCCTTAAATTCAAAACTCGTGTTTGACACGATTATATCAACCCGAAAGTTTGTCCTATTTCTCGTCACCTGAAAAAAAAAGGTAATAAGTTTTACATAAAACTTCTGCAGCCATTTTAGTGGGTTATTTAAATAGAAAATGCACAGTAATTTGTTTTGAAAAGAGAAGGCTGATGAAAAAGTGGGAAGAATAAGCAAATATACGAGAAATGACGAACCAAATCATAAAATGTCAAGTTTGCGTTTTTGAATAGGGTTCATAAAAGAATCCAAAATATTTACCACATTTTGTCTCGTCTGATATCAAAGGATTTCTATCAGTCGATAAGAATTATAGTTATTAGACAAAAAAGTACCCATGATCATAACACTTTGGTTTCAGGAAATGCAGTTCCTGTCGATCTGGCAAAAAAAAATTGATAAAACAGAAACTATTGCTCAAAATTTTTTAAGTTTGCCAATTTGGCAGCTCAAATTCCCTAGAGAATTTCAGCCCCTAGCTACCCTCCCCCTAAAGTTTTCAAAAGAACCCATATTACCAAAAAAATTGAAAATTATGGTATTAAATAAGCTTTTTTTTCCTTTCTAGAGGATTTCCACGGGGAAATCCTCAAATAACCTCCCCCGTTGGTGCCGATCCTTTCTACACCTATTAAATATAAACCTTTGTCTTCTGCGATCAAAGCAAACTATTTTACTTTATCTAGTTCTGTTCAGCATTAGCAGTCAGTCTATGCAAGAGGAAGCTACTGGTCCTCCCTTTTTATCTCTCTATTAATCTTTAGCTCTATTTCTTTCTCTCTTTCACCCCCTTAGATTAGTCGTCATTTGGATTGGTTTTCTGTCATCACAATAAGAATCTCTAAATGTTGTAACAAAATTTACACGTTACACCAAATGCTAAGGAAAATTTCAGAAAATTGACACTCCTATAAGGTTTCAATGTTAAATTGGACTTTAAACACATGAAGTAGTTATAAATTTATTTAGCCATTGATCATAAAAGAGAAAAAGAGACACTGACAGGAATAGCTAGAATAAGGTTTTCAAAACAATTGATTGTGGACTACTTTTGACAACTACATTTTATTATTTTAAATATTGTAAAGGTTTAAATGCTGTTAGAATATTGATGTTTAGTCAGATAATTCCATGGGCTCAGGTAAATAATAAAAAAAACAGCTTATGATAATCAGCCAAATTATAAATTGCAAGGTAATTTCATGCAACAAAATAAACCTAAAACTTTGAAAGGAAGAAGATGAAGTTTGGATTCATGTGCTTTAGGGTGGAAAAATTCGATAAGAGGATCTATAAATTCTTTTTCTAAAAATATACATGACAAAATAGTTGTTAATTTGGATCATTTTAACTAGAAAGCGCTTTTAGGTATCCTAGTAAAATATATTGCATATTCTACTGGCGGCAGTATCACCACTTGGTGACATCCTCCGTTTAAGATCTAAGCACATTAGGTACATTTTCCTTAGAATCAAGCTGGATACTTTAGAAATTACAGCCAACCTTGCTGTGTTAATTATTACCCTCAGAGGACATTTTAGACACTGTAATATGCAAGGGGAGGTCTTGAAGCCGGCCCCTTTTGATATATTAACGACTTCTTTGCTTTTTTTTAACAGTCTGATAGAAGTTTAACATATTTCGCCTTATAGTGTTTTTAAATAGGGTTTCCCCTCACTTAAAGTTAGTAATATATTAACGGAAAAAACACATTGGTATTTGGATGTTCAGTAAAATATGGTGATATTGAATTTTAATTATACTGCTTATCATATATTATGATTAATGTTATATTTCATATGTACAATGAGATAATAGAACACACTAATATTTTAGTATATATCAATGAAAACAATCGGTGATTATATAAAAAATTCGCTAAAAAAACGATGAACGTTTTAGCAATCTAATTAATGTATTACATGTCTAGTTTATGTATTATAATAATAAGCAAATTGTACTGCAATCAATATATTTCTAAATTAACTATATTAGTAATTATATTATTATTGTGTTATTTTTTATAAATATATTATTAATTAATTATATTATTTATAACATGTGAATTATAATGTTCTATCACTAATATGATATATTTAAGGACAACATATTAGAATATACTGATATTTTAAAACATACCAAGTCGGTGGATAAATAGTTAATATAGAAGAGAATCGAGTAGGCAAAATATGTAAGAAATCGTGATTATTTAATGTAATTCATGACAATCTTGATTT
This sequence comes from Artemia franciscana, assembly GCF_032884065.1. NCBI lineage: Eukaryota > Metazoa > Arthropoda > Branchiopoda > Anostraca > Artemiidae > Artemia > Artemia franciscana. The sequence goes on from NC_088876.1 coordinate 10,618,162, forward strand.
CAAAGGTGATACTGATCAGTAATCATAAAATGCCATGATGACATTAAATTAACAATTTCCATGTAAATTTCTTGGAATTATTTTCTCAAATAATTGCAATGAAAAAAGAATATAACCCACAAAATATGTAACATTAAAAAATGGATCAAATGCCATATTTGAAGGTGATGTTAACCTAAGTAATGTAATCTTGATTATTAAAGATACCACTGGGGAGATTTAGATTAATCTCTTACAAAAAAAAAGAAATTCTTTGGAAGGAATGCATGATATATATAATTTTTTATATATAACTTTGTAACACATACAACATTCTGAATTATCTTGAAATATAGTAATTTGAAACCTGCATTATAATGCCAAAAGTAGCTTCTATGGTACTTTTTGGTGTCATTTAAAAAGATGTCCTTTTAGCTTTGTTACTTAAAAAAATAATGTCATACCTCTTTTTTTGAACAGCAAAAATAAACACGGCTTTTTCATTATAAAGAAAAAAAATAAGAAAAGAATGTATTTCTGTACATCAGCTTCTTGTGAAAAAAGGGACAAAATTATTAAAGTATTAATAAGAGAAGAAACGTCAAAATAATCTTTACCTGATTCATCCAAAGCTTTTTCAGATCGATATTGCAATGGACTCGTGTTACCAAAACCTTCTTGACTCTTTTCAAAAACTGACTTATCAAACATATCGAAGTTGGGAATATTGTTTCCTTCTTGGCGCTTTCCAATACGAGGAAACGGAATCAAACCATTTCTATTGGATGGATCTATAACCAAAGTAACTTAAGAACTAATGACTGGAGTGAGTATAAGGAGGAGGGGCTTAAGGCTTGAGCCTCCATTGAGAAACACCTTTCCAAATCAGAATTATTTTCTAAACTATTTCACAAAATGAAAAGACTGCTTTTCTGAAACGAATGTTTCATTTGATACGACCATAGAACATTCAACCAATACTAAGTTAAAATCGGAAATAACAATCTCAACGTATAATGTATAAAGAAGGAAAAATGTGCAAAATTTTTTTATATTAATAAAACTTCTAAAAGGGGTAGTCTTACAGACACAAATTAGGTTTAGGTTCACAAACTGAAAAACAAATTTTTCTATTTGCGAACGCTGCACTAATGAAAAAATTTAAGCTTTTCCTAGCGTGCAGCTTACGATACCACCCAATTTCTTTAACTCTACTCCACTAATAAGTAATGATAATAAAAAAGGTAAATAAAAAAAAAGGAACAGAACAGCCACAAATTCGATTATCTCTTGGTAATTTTTACAGTAATATTTTATTTTATGCTCTAAGTATAATTCTCTCTTCATGAAAAAAAAAATGCTTGCTAAAATGAGAGTTTAGCCAACAGCTATGGAGAAATAGATTACAGAATAGAACAGAATCTTATTCGAAAAAATTATGGGGCCATAAGAAATTTAAAACAATTCTATAAGGAAATGAACTATGAATGAATCAGAATAAAATATAAACCGCCCACCAAAACCGAAAGATAGTCCAACCCATACTGGATGCCCCTACCCCAAGAGAAAGGAAATTAAATTAAAATTCAAACAGAAGACACATTTTGTTTTAAATTTTCTTTAAAAATGCCTAACGAGTACCATATTTGAGCTGCTATAGGAAACGTATTCCAAACAATGTAGTAGCACACGGTCAAAGGATTAAAACCGGACCTCACGGAGGATTAGGAAGAAATAAAACTTGATCTGTGTTAAAAAATGATTTTGATTAATAAGAGACAAACTACTACGAATAATAATAAGGTATATATGTAACATAGTGGTTAAAACCATTTTCTGTTCATGCATAAGATACCAGCTATATATGGATAAACATATTTAATACATATGGAAAAAGTCTTTGAAGTTGATATAACATGGCTTTGAAGCTCTTGTTCCATGATTTTCAATTTATATCTTCCAATTTATCAGTCATTTGAAGAAACCTCTTAGATCAGAAAATTAGATTACGTGAGTCCATTCCTCCATCTGGTCAAAATACTTTTAGAAATTCTTTATGAATTTTGAAACATTGAATAACCATTAATATTGTTAATATGTAGTGAAGGAAATTTTCAGATATCGGTTATAATTGAATTCCCAAATTCTTGACGAAGAAGGATTCGAAGAGTTAGTAAAATCACTTATTCTATCTTACATTTTTTAGTCGAAAGTATTTATTCTCATCTAAAAAATACTTTCTTAGGCCTTATAACATGAACTCTTTGGGTATGATACAATATTGCATCAGCATTTTCTTTTCCAAAATTGCAATAGTAGTCCATGAAACATGGGCAAAACTTCAATTTCTGAAGGGTTAGTATTAAACCTGTAGGAGGTGGTGCAACAAGAATTAGCCTTCCAAGTTTTGAAGCTTGTGTATCAAGGTAAAAAAAGAAGACCTTGTTTGTTCATATTCCCAACTGGGAACATCCACAGGAACTTTAGCATTTTTTCGTGATTTTTGGTAATTTGATATAGATAGCACTGTTGTTGTTCTTCGTCAGTGAAAAATGTGAATTTTATTTCTCAAATATTTTTATTTGTTCAGAGCTATTACTCACCCTCTACACTCAAGCCTCTCATAGTCCAATCTTCTTAACAGTAACTGAAAACAGTTTTTATTTTCGATTAAAATTCTTAGGCAGGTTATCAGGATTTGAGGATACGATAGAATTGATTCTGCTAGATGACGAAGCTAATGAAATTGACGTTATGCTGTCTAATAAGGACACTGAAACAAGTTACAAAGAAGACTTAGCAGACAACAACACTATTATACCAAGCAAACTGATAAAATCACGATGACTGATCACAAAAAGAACTGATCACAAGCTGCAAAAGCACATTAGCAATGTTGATTTATTGGACAGGTTTGCAAAGACTATCTTATAGAAATTGATGGCAAGAGATGGCACTGGACAGCTTTCATCATTTTCATTCACCATTTAGTGTTGATTACGACCCCCTTATCCCCAGGCCAAACTTTGATGCTGAACTTCTCAAGATATGCAGTACATAGCTTTGTTTCCCCAAAAAGCAACAAGTTTCAACTTTGTATTTCATTAAGGTAACACAAACCTATTTATAGACTGAAAAAGTTAGATAGAAAAATTTAAGTGATTTACCTGAGCAGATCGTTTTCTATTTTAACTCTACTTTGAGAGCATAGATACTGCCTATCACCTTCTCTGTTAATTTAATTAAATCATTAAATCATGAAACTCAAGAGTAATGTTACGCTCAAAATTTTTAAGCCAATTATTCTCTTTTTTCAATGAACCCTCTCCTCCTTTGTTTACTGTAAAAAGTGTTTAGGATATTTTCCTACGAACTTTAATGAGCAATTTGATAACAGGAAGAAAATTAAATAGCTGGATGTCACGAAGGCTGGATGTCAATTATTGACTTTGTTGGATGTATTATCTACAAAATATTGTTGTAAATAGTATACGTTAAATACTTATGTAAACATTAATGTAAAATATTAACAATTTATTTCAGAAAATAAATTGAAACAAATAAATAGATAATTAGAGCCATAAAAAAGAAACTGATCTTACATTGACCCAGGTACTGCCACCATTGTTGGCCTGCATGATCTTGATGATCTTCATCACTGTCTTGGTTGGACCTACTCATTCTTCTGTAATGTTCGTAGGCTTTGGACCTACTTCTTGACAAACCTTAAACAGTTAAATGAAAATATCACAATCCATTGTGCAATATACTAAATTGAACATTTCCAATATGCCCAGGCTCATATGAACATATTTACTTAGGAAAGAGTGTATTCAAGGAGGCCTTATTTACAAAAAAAAACGTAAAAAGGTGAATTTTAAGAAAGATATATATTTATTTATTTATTCGTATATTCAAGGTTTGCAGAAATGACAAAGTCAGGACATTTCAAGTAATTGGAATGCAGCCCCCTCCCCTACGCATGTATTTGCATCTTCTAGCTGCAGTTTGGGTTTAAAATGGATTTTAACCCTTTTATTTTCATGCTTACAGCTCATATCTAATCCTTAGCTTAAGCTTTTGAACAGCCATTGAATATAAAGTTATATTTGTGTCGTTTTGTTCTTATCAAAATCAATATTAGGATGGATGGCCATCAACATTTATTTCTTTTGTAACTAATATCCTACAAAACTAAAAAAGACTAAAAACTAATTCTTTTTTGAAATTATTATTTTTATCGCTACAAAACAATTAAACCTCGTGTTTTCCATTTTCTCTTAGATGCTTTGTTTTCGCCATTACATTGCTGTTTTACTATGTTGTTTGGATCAAAACATCATGTATTTTTTTATGGTTTCGAAAGGAATATGTGTAATTAAATGCACATAACGTTTATTACAAAAGCATTTTACATTTGTACATGAGAAGACCTTGTTTTCTTTTACAAGTGAGCATACCTATTATTGCCGTGCTTAACGTAACAGACCCGTATCAGCTCTTACTAATTGTTAGTTATAATGTCCTATCTACAGAAATATTCCTGGAACATATTCCTGAATAAAACATTCCTACTTCACAGAGAAAATCCAAAATTAATCTCTAAATAAGAAGTAGACTATAAATCACAATGTCAGAAAAAATTATCTTGGATATTTCGAAGAAAATATTAGAGCCAGGTGAGTGAAACTTTCAGGAAGCAGCTCTGTAATCAGTATCTGAAAATTTCTGAAAGTTTCATTTATCTAGGTCAATCCCTTTCTTTAAAATATACAAGAAAATTTCTATCCGGAAAGCGACTGTTTATTATAACCTTAGATGGCTGTTGTAGGTAACCTTTTAATCTTCTAGCGTCTTTATAAGTTTTTGCGATAATGGTCACTTTCGATCAGAAGCTAAAATTGTGTTTTTTAACTAGGGGTCTCAATTTTAAGATCTGAGCCATTTCGGAGGCCCGATCACCAAGGACCAGTAATACTGATTTTGTGTTTGCTAATTCGTCTTGTTGTAATTTGTAAATGGCAATAATGGCAGTTGCTTATCATAACCATAAACGGGGTATTTCAAGCTGAAATCTCAGTTTCAAAACCAGAGTCATTTTCAAGTCCCAGTCATAAGGGACCAGTAGTAAAAGGCAATTTGTTGCTTCCTAATACGTCTTTTTCAGATAATTTACGCGAATGGCAATAATGACGATTTTAGATCAGGAGCGCAAAAGGTCTTTTTCAAGCGGGGATTACAAGTCTTTTGTTTTATTCTATTCAAACAAACAAAGCCAATACAGAGATATGTTCTACAATTGTTTTCATTCGAGGAAAAATGAATATTCCTTTTAGTTGTCCCTCATTTCAATCTAAATCAAGCAGTCTAATCATCACAATTCCTTTAAATCACGAATTCGAATCCATTTGCATCCAAATTAAATATTTTAATGCGACCACACATCAGAGGGTTTTATCTAATCATATTTTACTGTCCATATTTATATTGAAATTTCTAGTATTTCTAATGGGATTTCAGTACATTCAGACCTTTAAAAAGATTCCTCCGTCCTCTTCGTTTTTTTAACTGAAAGTAAGGAGCGACATTAAAATTTAAAACGAACAGAAATTACTCCGTATATGAAAGGTCCCTCCTCAACACCCCCCTCTTTACGCTAAAGTTTGACTCTTTCTCTCAACTGTACTTTTTAAAACAGTAAAAAACTTCAGCGTAAAGAGCGGGGCGTTGAGGAGGGAACAGCCTCTTTCATATATGGAATAATTTCTGTTTATTTTAATTTTAATGTCGCGCCTTGCTTTCAGTTAAAAAACTTGTTTTTTATTTAATTTCTGGTAGTTTATGAATTAATACATGTTTTGATTTTGGCTCTCCGCACATGAATAATCAAAACGAAATTTGCAAATTAATTTGTTTGGCTAAATGACTTTCTCATAGTTTTGATCGGACGATTTTGAGAAAAAAGAAGCGGAGGAGGAGCCTAGTTGCCCTCCAATTCTTTGGTTACTTAAGAATGCTACTAGAACTTTTAATTTTTTACGAACGTTTTTATTAGTGAAAAATATAAATAACTTACGAATTAACTTACGTAACGAACTTCAATATTCGTATGTTCTTATTACGTTTATGAGGGGCTCTCCCCCTCGTCACTACCTCACTCTTTACGCTAAAGCTTAAATTTTGTCCCAATTCCTTAAGAATAACCCCTAAATACAAAGACCGTAGAATAAATAGTTAAAATTACTAAAAATACTTTAGCATAAAGAGTGATGTATTAGGAAGAGTTGAACCCTATATGCGTAATAATTTCTGTTTGTTTTAAGTTTTAATGGTGCTCCTTACTTTCAGTTGAAAAAACTTTCTCATATTTATTTTTTTTCATTGTTTTTCTTATTGTTTAGAAAATCCTGCGCCGCCTACATGGAAATTCTCTTCCCCCATGACAATTTTTTCCATGGAAAGACCCCTACCCATGTAACCCCCACCCCCAAACTCCTCTTCCCTCCAACCAAAAAAAAATTCTACTGAAAACGTCTGTTCACTTCCCAATAACCATTGCTTTATGTAGACACTGGTCAAAGTTTGTAACTTTCAGCCGCATCCATGGAGACTGTGGGGGAGTAAGTCGTCCTCAAATAAATAGTTATAAGGTATTTCGACTATACTGAATAGAACGGGTATCTCAGAATTTTGATCCGGTGACTTTGGGAAACAAAGAGCCCATTGTTCTCTCCTGTTCCTCCCTCAACATCCCGCTCTTTGCGCTATTATTTATTTTATTTAATTAAGTTTAATTAAGTTTTTTTATTTAATATATTTAAAATCAGTATTAAAATGCAATTCTTTTGATGTAACCATTGGTATAAAAATTCCGTTTTTTAGAGTTTCAGCTACTATTGAGCCGGGTCGCTCCTTACTACAGTTGGTTACCATGAACTGTTTGATATGCTTCATTTGAATATCTGCAATGGCAGAGTGTTAGCTCCTGGAAAAACACCCAATTAATTTGAAAAGTTAACCTTTGAATAGTTTGGTGTGTTATAAAACATCTTTTAAATTCAAAAAATATGAAATATCTATACAAATAAGTTATAAAACAATGAAAAAATAAAAATTGTTCTCGTTATGTTCTAAAGCCTTAATAAATTCAAAGAGGACCCAGTAAATTTCTAGAGAATGCCATGGGGTACCTAGAATCATATGTTTCTGGGGAATTGAAAATCCTAGTTTGTTCCAAACTAAATAGTTGTTTAGTAACATGGGCTATTTTGCTCAAATAACTTTTAGATAAGGATAATAGTAGAATTTTGATTTTGGCAAGTTTTTTCGGCAATATGTTTGAAGCAGCCTCAAGAAGAAATTGAAGATAGCTAGAATTTAACTCATAGCAAGAGTGGAATAAATTCTTCAATTCTATCTAAAAATATAAAGCAACTGTTCAAAACTCCATTAAACTTAAACTTCTTTCTGAAGTTTAAATTTTCTGCTTTCTTTCTTTCAACTTTAACTTCATCTTTGTCCTATATTCCTAATGAACAATTCTTCCTTATTCCTAAATTTGCAGCGTCAGGTAGTTTTAAGTATCTGATATGCTACAAGTCTTTTTAAATTACTCCATCATGAACTGTTTATATATATATATATATATATATATATATATATATATATATATATATATATATATATATATATATATATATATATATATATATATATATATATATATATATATATATATATATATATATATATATATATATATATTCTCATAGCAAATCTATATATTCAATTATAGAATTAATATGGATCTTACCCTCTGATAACGTAGAACAAGCTAACAATCCAACCATAGATAGAACAAAAAGATTCATTTTAGTTGAGCAGTCGTCGGCGACTCAAACAGATATGAAAAACTGCGGATTTAGCTTCCTCTTTATATTCACACCCTTTGAGTCAAATTGTCGTAGCGTGATACTAGTTCATCTTGGAAAATTCCAAGTGATTAATCTCTTAAGACTTTTATTGGACTCTGGTTGTTAAAACCAAGATCTCTTTCAATTGGAATAGCAAAGCAAATTGCTGCGTCACGAAATAATGAAAACGCATGAACGCAGATTTACAGAACACTTGCAACGAAGGTACGTAGTTAGGATTTCATTTTGGAAGGGCCTAAAACCTCTTCTGTGGGCGTCTAACGACAATAAACGACAAGCTCAATAATAAGAATTAGCACTAAAAGGCAGAAAAATTCAGACATTGTTTATGAAAATTTTAGTTTTTAATAAGAGATTTCTCAATAAAACATTTCACATAAATTAAAAAAAAACGATATGCATTTTTTCGTTTTCAACGTCTAAATAGCTTCTTATCTGATTTGATTGGTTCATTTTTTATACGCTAATATTTATCTTGAAATATTTGTTTATATATATATATATATATATATATATATATATATATATATATATATATATATATATATATTTATATATATATATATATATATATATATATATATATATATATATATATATATATATATATATATATATATATATATATATATATATATCTATATATATAAAAATAAGTTGTCTGTCTGTGTGTCTGTCTGTCAGGTGACGTCATGTTTCTGTGTCGACTGACGTCATGAAGTTAGTTGTCGTCATTTTTGCTATGACGGTGACGTCATTAACGGTATTTAAGACATTTGTTCACGGAAAAATGTTTAATTGTAATATGACTGAAGAACCTACAATGGCAACAGCCGAGGAAGCTGCTCAAAGAGTTTATGCCAAAAAACTTGCTGCTGATAGAGAAAGTAAGAAAAGAAAGCGTTCCGAGGAATCACAAGAACAGCAAGAAAACAGGCTTGCAGCTGATAGAGAAAGTAAGAAAAGAAAGCGTGCCGGGGAATCACAAGAACAGCAAGAAAACAGGCTTGCGGCTAAAGAACGCAAAACCGCGCAGTTAGATGAAAATCCACCTGGACAGCGAGAGTCAAAACATATCAAAACTGAAAATGATAGCGATGATGATTGGGTTTGGGATTTTGACTTGGATAAGGTCATCAATGCCTACCAGATTTAAGTTAAAAAAACAAAGGTTCGTCGATATGTACTTCATAGTGACGCTGAAAAATAAAGAAGAAAAAGAAAACTGAAAAAAGAAAAAAGGTAAAAAACTAAACAAAAACTAAAAAGAAAAAACACTCAAAGAGAAATTACAGACCGGGACACAAATGACGACCGAGACAGAGGGAATATAAGTGACGACCGGGAAGCTCAAAGAGAAATTACAGACTGGGACACCCGAGGGACACAACTACAACGGGGACGCCGGGGGCACAGGCGGGATATATAAATGACGACCGGGACACAGGGATTGTTCGAATAGAAATTACAGACCGGGACACCGGGACACAAATGACGACCGGGACACCGGGACACAGGGAATATAAATGACGACCGGGACATTCAAAGAGAAATTACAAACTGGGACACCGGGACACAAATGACGACCGGGACACAGGGAATATAAATGACGACCGGGACACAGTTACACATCATTAGAATAATGAGGTATAGATCTGAATACGGATTGTTTTTCCCATGGACAATTATATGTTGCATGTTCAAGAGTCAGTAAACCTGACAATCTATTTATATGCACAGACAATGGGACAGCGAAGAATGTTGTATATTCGCATGTTTTACGTAGTTAAAAACATATATTTATATCTATCTCTATTCACAGGTGGGACACAGGGACACAACTACAATGGCGCGTAACTAATGTGGCGCGTAACGACTTACGCGCGCGGGGGGGCTTGGGGGGGCGCGAAGCGCCCCCCCAACTAGGTGTTGGGGTGGCGCGAAGCGCCACCCCAACAGCTATATTTATATATATATATATATCTATATATATAAAAATAAGTTGTCTGTCTGTGGATCTGTCAGGTGACGTCATGTTTCTGTGTCGACTGACGTCATGTTTTCGACTGACGAAATTACAGACCGGGACATCGGGACACAAATGACGAACGGGACGCCGGCACATAGGGAATATAAATGACGACCGGGACACAAGGAATGTTCGATTAGCAATCACCATCAACAAAGCACCGGGACACAAATGATGACCGGGACACAGGGAGTATAAATGACGACCAGGACATAAGTAAAAAAAAAATTAAAAAGTAAAAAAAGGTAAAAACTACAAAAAAACTAAAAAGAAAAAAAAATAATAAAAAACTAAAAAAGCTAAAAAGCTAAGAAAAAACTAAAAAAGAAAATAAAATGAAAAAGGAAAAAAAAATGAAAAATAAAGGAGAAAAACAAAACTAAAAAAAAAACGAAAAAAAAACTAAAAAAAGGTAAAAAACTAAAACCTAAAAAAAGACCAGTTCAAAAACGAATGTATATACAGACCGGGACACAAATGACGACCGGGACACCGGGACATAAACCTGACATTCTATTTATACGCACAGACAATGGGACAGCAAAGAATGTTGTATATTAGCAAGTTTTATGTAGTCAAAAACATATATATATATATATATATATATATATATATATATATATATATATATATATATATATATATATATATATATATATATATATACATATATACATATATATATATATATATATATATATATATATATATATATATATATATATATATATATATATATATATATATATATATATATATATATATTCACAGGTGGGACATAGGGACACACCTACAATGGCGCGTAACTAATATGGCGCGTAACGACTTACGCGCGCGGGGGGGCTTGGGGGGCGCGAAGCGCCCCCACCAACTAGGTGTTGGGGTGGCGCGAAGCGCCACCCCAACAGCTAGTATATATATATATATATATATATATATATATATATATATATATATATATATATATATATATATATATATATATATATATATATATATATATAATTTTCTACTGATTTTCGGCTAATTTTTACTTGTAAATACTCATCAATTATTGTTTCCCAGGATTACCTCCCTTTACCTCTCTTGGCATTTGTACACTATATTATTTCCCACACGATCGACATCTCTGTATAACACTGCAATGCGCCTCTTCCTCTTTCTCCTTCCAACGACAATAGGTATACCTCTCTTGTCCTCTGTACAATTAATTCTTTCCACTATGGGCATCTTTCTACTACATTGTATTGCGCCTCTGCTTCTTTCTCCTTTCTTCCATAATTACTATACGAGCTACACAATGCCATCAGTACCAATTCTGTTTTTTTCTGTTTTCTCTCCCTTCTCTTTTTACAAAAACTACCTGCCAACCTATTCTTTTTTCATAAAAACGTTTGGAAACTGTCTTGACTGTCTTCTTTAAAATGCCTAATTCCCTCTTTTGCCCTAAATTCTATGAAAAGTGGTAAACAACCTTAAACTGATCACACCGGGTGCAAAGTCCTGGCTCGTTCTTTCTATATATTAAATAAAAAAAACAAGTTTTTTAAACTGAAAGTAAGGAGTGACATTAAAACTTAAAACGAACAGAAATTACTTCGTATATGAAAGAGGCTGCTTCCTCATCAACGCCCCGCTCTTTACGCTAAAGTTTCGCTCTGTCTCTCAATTCTTCTTTTTAAAACAGTAAAAAACTTTAGCGTAAAGAGCGGGGCGTTGATGAGGAAGCAGCCTCTTTCGTATACGAAGTAATTTCTGTTCGTTTTAAGTTTTAATGTCGCTCCCTACTTTCAGTCAAAAAAACTTGTTTTTTTTATTTAATTTCTGAACGTTTTTGAATCAATGCATGTTTTGATTTTGGCTCTCCGCAGAGGAATAATTAAAACGAAATTTGCATTTTTTTTTTGGCTAAATGGCTTTCTCACAATTTTGATCGAATGATTTTGAGAAAAAAAGAGTGGGGGAGGAAGCCTAGTTGCCCTTCGATTTTTTGGTTAATTAAAAAGGCAACTAGAACTTTTAATTTTTTACGAATATTTTTATTAGTAAAAGATTTACGTAACTTATAAATTAGCTTACGTAAAGAACTTTTGTATTCTCATATTTTTATTACATATATGGGGGGGGGTTCGCCCGCTTGTCAGATCCTCGCTCTTTGCACTAAAGCTTAAATTTTGTCCCAATTCATTAAGAATGACCCAAGAATCACAAAAACAGTAGAATAAATAGGTGAAATTACTAAAAATACTTTAGCGTAAAGAGCAAGGTATTAGGAGAAGGTGAACCCCTCAAATGGGTAATAATTTCTGTTTGTTTTAAGTTTTAATGCTGTTCCTTACTTCCAGCTGAAAGAACTTTTTCATATTTATTTTTTCATTGTTTTTTTTTTTTAAATAATGCTAGTAAATCCTGCGCTCCCTTCATGGAGATTTTCTTCCCCCATGACAAATTATCGATGGAAAGTTCCCCCACAATATCCCCCTCTTCTCAACCCCTCCCCCAACCAAAAAAATCCTCCCGAAAACGCCTGTACACTTCCCAATAACCATTACTATATGTAAGCATTGGTCAAAGTTTGTAACTTGTTGCCCCTCCCATGGGGACTGTGGAGGAGTAAGTCGTCCCCAAAGACATAGTTATAAGGTTTTTCGACTACGCTGAATAAAATGTCTATCTCAGAATTTTGATCCGTTGACTTTGGTAAAATAATTAGCGTGGGGGGGCCTAGGTGCCCTCCAATTTTTTGG